>NW_015387149.1:266547-305813 GCF_001527695.2 Protobothrops mucrosquamatus
CTCCGGGTGCTCCTCAAGGGGAGCCCCATGTAGAGAGCATTACAGTAGTCCAGGCGGGAGGTGACAAGTGCGTGAGTGACCGTGCGTAGGGCGTCCCGGTCCAGAAAAGGCCGCAACTGGTGAATCAGGCGTACCTGATAAAACGCCCCCCTGGTCACGGCCGACAATTGGTCTTCCAGCGTCAGCCGCGAATCCAGGATGAAATCTCTGCAAGAAAACAACCAAGCTCAGAGAGCACCAAGGACACCTAATTTCAACTCGGAGCTACAAATATTCTCCTTTATTGATACGCTCAATTATATTAAATACCAAAGTAGTAGTAATTTAGAATAACAAAATAGAACTTGAGCTGAGAAATTTGTCTGTTCCTGCTGTAGGGGACCGGCTAAATTGAAGGTACATAATATAATAATTGGAGTTACGTTACTTTAGATTTATTGGAGTTAAGAGGAGTTACTTTATCCCAAAGAAAAACAGTAATGTTGAGAAATGCCAGATGAGCATGCAACAACTTGCCCTATCAACGGTCTCTGAATTTAAAATAAATATTTTTAAAAATATGTTTAAATGAATGATATACGGTGAGGCAGCTCTACAGTCTTAACAGCTTACTTTGTAACTAAGTTATCTATGATGTTTATATACTTAATCCCTACTTGGTAAAGTCATTGAAGGTTATATTTAACATGACTTGCTGTTGGCACCATTTAAATTGTTGCCATATAATTACCAAGCAAACTGGATCTCTCATAGCTCCAGAACAATGGCAATTGTAATATTATGTTCTCTTCTAATATTAAATTTCAAAACAGGTTGCTTTTAAACAAAATACTTTGTCTTTACTAGAGGGCCATAGCTTTGTGCAACAGGAAATCTACAGAAAATCCTTTATAACTTAAAATATAAAATGATGAATTGCAAAATCAAATCGTCAGATGTTACATGAACTAGAACTACAATCTCATTTAAATATTTATCATTAGATATAAAAAACCCATCCCATCAGTGATCTTCAAGCATTGCTTTGGTTTATTAAATTCTACAATGATTGCAATTCAATTTTGAAAGGTTCATTCGAGTTCTAATTTGTGAATATAACACCAATCTGCAACAACTTTAGGTCACTGTGTTTTTTCCCCAGGTTTGCTCCCAAATAAACATAAATATGCATTAGGCTGCATATACAAACTACAATATAAGGAACAGGAGGAGCTAATGGATGATCTAGAATTAACTGACTTCACTTTTATGCTACAGTTGTGATCTTATTAAATTAATAGAGTTAATGGATTAAAAATAAAAATGATGAAGTGATTTGGTATGAAACAAGTGAGAGAATGGTGGGAGGATTATTTTAGAGATTTGTAAGGGAATATAACGATATGTTGAAGAATGGAATTTAAATGAATGCTGTACATTTAATGTCCAAGAAACAAATACTACAAAAGAAGTCATAAATGCTGTTAAGAATGTTGAAAAATGTAGACACAGGGACTGAAATAATGTTAAAATATAGATACAGCTTGCTTATGAACTGTGCAATCTGTTTCACATGTGTGTGAAAACTATATAGGTGCCTAACAGAAGAATGTCATAAGGTGAAGTGTAGCAAACAAACATTGATATAAATTATATTTAGCTGTATTTCCTCCCCCCCTTTTATCTCACAGTTTTAAGTATCTTACTTTTCTTATTTTCTGTACTGTGGTAAATGTTCTTACCTCAAAAGGAAATAGCTCATGGGTGTACATTGTGTATGGATGTGTTAAAAAAGCAGTATGGCGTTTTGAACCTACTTGTATCATTTTTTTAACTCCTCTTAAAGGATTTACATTTTGTGAATCTATATTCAATATAGTATTAAATGAACATGCTTGGTCATAGTTGCAAGCAGAGAGAAGTTGCCTTTGAAACTTCAAAATCCAGTACTCCAATGATAACCAAGATACGGTTTCATGTATGAACGCAATGAGTGCTATTATTCATATTGAGCAACATTTTTAAGGAAGCAATAGTTGTCAGAGAATGAGGCAAAAACCTTAAAAACTTCAGTCTAACCATAATTACTTAAGACCTGCTGATCATTTTGGAATACACTATAGACAAAATATGTATAGAAATGTCTTTATGTAATAATTCTTCCTGTAGCATAAAATTTATATAATTCACCATGGGAATACACCCCTGAGTTTGTTATGTACTTCTTTATGTCAAACATCAAAGAGGAGAGGAAATGAGCAACTTACAGGCAAATATATGATGCCTTATTAAAGATTTAGAAAACCCAGAAACAGAGATGTGTTATCTCATGGAGAGAGAAGTTCTAATCTATAGCCCAGTGACATTATTCATACTAGCAGGCTTTACTTTGATCAATTCCAATTTTTCAGTGAGCTGTCAACAAAAACCATTCATACCAAATAATAGGTATGCTAAAGAAAAGACTCCAAACTGCCTTTGTAATAAAAGCAACTACATTTTTCCTGCAGGTTGTAACAAAGTGGTGAGGCCTATAGAAAAGACCCATGGATACTGAAAGCTTCCTGTTTCAAACACAAACATATATTTTGTGTCCTAAAAAGTTAGTGGCATTAGAATCTAAAGCAAAGAATGTAATTGGTTCTAGTATATCTTTTTTCCATGTTTGCTTATTTTCAAATACTCATTAAACAGCAGGGATATCCACAAATACACTAAATAAATAAGATGAAGAAAAGTTCAAGAATGTCACATTTCAGCAAATAGACAGCCTCAGTTCTCAAATGGCTGCCAGATTCTGATATAACCGAGGCTCAATGCCAAACACCTTCCCTTTATTCTTGCACTTTGCCAACTCTCATAGTTGGTAATCTGCATGACAAGCAATAATGACCCTAGTCACAAGGCCAGGAGTGTTTGCATTGCAGGAACACGCCCAGGTGTAGCTTTTCTTTGCATGCCAGCACAATTGTAACATGTACAAACACACATGTATTGCACTTGGTACAAACTAAGTCCTGTAAAAATAAAAAATGCTTTCAGAGTTAACATGACTCAGATTCATATGGGAAGTATAATAGCAGTGAAAGTTGAGAGTTCAAAAATCACAATGTTTACAATTCAACATGTGCAGAATGGAATGCAAAAGCAGAACTTTTAATGGATAAAGTGAAGGAAGTTGCTATGGGATACCAGATTTCATTAATGGTGGTGGTGGTAGTATAGCTATATTTTTATGATTTTGTGTAATTCTGTAAACCATCTGGTGCATTTGAAAGTCAGTGGCACAGAAATGGCACAAATAAATAAACAGATCTAACTGGTGAAGTCAGAAGGGACAGGATACTATACGAGACTTTTGTATAGTTGCGTGAAAATGTTCTAACCTCCCAGGACAACATTCAAAGGTTAATATCCTTTTACCTCATGAGAAAACCTGGACAAGACATTATGGCTTTACTCTCACATTGAGTTGACTCCAATCCTATGCACACTCATGTGATCATGAAACTCTGTTGAATAGAACAATTCTTCCAGTAGATGTAGAGGTTTACACTATAGATGAGATTAACAGATAGACATGATTGTTTAGGATTCCAAGATTCAAAGCTAGAGAGGATAACTTGTTAAGACTTACTTTTAAATACTATACTGTATAGAACAGAGTATTTTGGCAGATACCTAGGTTGTCAAACTAGAGTGACCGGTTGCACCTGTGGCTACAGGAAATCAATATCTAAGAGCTCATGAGTCCTAATTAAAGACTTAGTTAAACACAAAATCTAATAAAACCTAACATATTTCGGTTAATATAATTATATTATATTCTTAGAATACCATAGACAGCCAAAAAAACAAACTGATGGATCATCGAACAAAATCAACTCAAGAGTTCTCACTTGAAACACAAATTACCAGGTTCAAATTATTCCATTTCAGACACATTATGCAAAGACCTAGTTCTGTGGAAAAGACTCTAATGCTGAGAAAGGTGGAAGGAAAGAGAAAAAGGTGATGACCACCAGCAAGGTGGATGGCTTGAGTTAGAGGGGATAATTCATGATTCACCGCTGGGAGACTTGAAAGAACAGGCTGGGATAGATCCTCATGGGAAAAAAATATATGGAGTCTTCAGGAATTGAAAAAGACTTGATGGCACTCAACCAATCAATCTAATTGAACGGTACTAGACCATTCTATTATAAAAGCAAATGGGCGAAAAAGAAATCTATAAACAAAACCCTTAAAATTACTAAACCTTTCGATTGCCTTTTTTTTCTCATGGGTGCTCACTAACTCGATCAAAAGGGAAGGGCCGGACTGAAAAATGCTGCTGTTGGGTTTGGTGGATCGCAGGATCCACTCAGCCGAGAAACCAGTTGCCGGCTGGTCGAAGCGAAAAGGCTAAAGGCTTTTCAAAGGGGACCCATCCATCCATCCATCTTCCAGTTTGGGCTCTGGGGTCTTACAAATGATCAACAATACAGGTAAAAGGGACTTGATGTTGAACTTGATAACTGCTGCAAGACTACTAGTAGCTCAGTGTTGGAAAACCGAACGTTTGCCCACTATAGAAGAATGGTCACTTAAACTCTCAAATTTAGCAGAAATGGCCAAGATCTCCGCTTATGTGAAGGACTATTCACAAGAAAGATATATCTCGGTTTGGAGAAGATGGATAGATTATATTGAGAGTAAATATGGGACTAAAAAGTTTCATTTGGTTTTTGAGTGAATCTTGGAGTATTAATGTAGTTTATATGTTATAATAGTTTACTTATTTTTATTTCTAATTATTAATATGATGTTATAATTATTGTGTTTAATACTAGTATATGTGTTTAAAAGAGAGTTAAAGGATGTTACAGATTTGTTATTTTAATAGTTGATTAATGTTAGAGTATGATTATTGTATTGTTAACCCTGTGATTGGCTCTGGGAAGTGGGGGGGGAGGGAGGGGGGAGTGGAAGGGTGTGTTTTGGGGAGGGGGGGAATTATATTGTAAAACTTTTATAAAATTTTTAACAAAAAAAACCAAAAAACAATACAGGTAAAAGACTTCTCGTGGAAATGGCAGTTTGCTCACAAGTTCCAGAAGCGCCGCGCTGTTTCATCCAAGAGCTGCCGCGGCTGCAGCAAGGGCGCTCCCTTCTCGCTCGCTGCACCCCCGGGCCTTTCCCCGCGGCGCCTCTCAAAATGGTTCCTCCGCCTCTCGCTCGAGGGAGATGTTCTCGCGGACTCGAGTCCATTTCGTCGTCTGAACAGCCTAACAAACGAGCCCCACAGGCTTCCCTCGTCTTCCTTTCAATACGATCTTCCTCCTCGCTAGTTATAGCGCCGATCCACTGATAACATTCGGCCCCGACACGGCCAGGGGTCAGACGCCTGCACAGAATCCGCCTAAAACTGCGCTGCCTTAATGGTAGCCAAGGCGTGCAATCCTAACAAATGGCTTGTGGTTAAATTAAGGCTTTTGCAGGACATTCCTCTTCGTGGGCTTTATTTTTTTCCCTCGTCTCCTTAGGAAAATTGAGAATTGCATCAAATCAGAACTATACTCGCTTAAATGACAACGGGTTGACTCTAAGCGCAACTAAACTTTTACTTCTGTTTTAATTCGTAAGTTACGTATTTCCTTAACCTGGAAATTAGCTGACCAAACGGGGATAGCTTAAGCAAAAAGCATCCATATTGGGCTTTTAAATTGGGAGATATGAGAAAAACTAATACTAGAAATATGGACTTAAAAAACCTCTCCAGGTCACTGCCTCTTTGCTGCCCTCTAGTGGCCGCCAGATTTTTTTATGGTTTCGATCGTTCGCTTTCGCTCAGCCCCACCCCGTTTATTTGCATCGGCACGCCCTTCTCGTTCGGTTGGATTAGTACCTAGGAGTCGTCGCTTCCACTGTAGGTCGCAGGACCTGGGAGTAGGCGGAACATTAAGTCGGAGACAGCCAATCCGCGATAGAGGAGCCTGAAAGCTGTGCTTGGTCCGCCTATCTCAGGGGTAGGCAACCTCGGCTCTTTTATGACTCGTGGACTTCAACTCCCAGAATTCCTGAGCCAGCTTGGCTGGCTCAGGAATTCTGGGAGTTGAAGTCCACGAGTCATAAAAGAGCCGAGGTTGCCTACCCCTGGCCTATCTACGACAGAGCCTGTATGGCGATCCAGCAGTGACGTAGTTCAGGAATCGGGCTCATGATACTGTAGGCAGCGCTGGAAGAAACAGTGCAGCCAATAGGAGAGTTGTGCGCATGCGTTCCGGGGCATCGTGACTGTTTGATAGCGATCGGGAAAGGTTCGGTCGTGGATTCCGGAAATCGAGATATTTTCCTGCGAAGCTTCTGCTGCTGCAATAAACGTGTTGGTCCTTATGTTCCAGAAGGTTCCGTCTTTTTCACTTATTAAATCTGGCTTTGGTGCATATGCAGAGGATCTCTTCTTGTTTTCGCTGCTGATTAGGTCTCGCAGCCATGAGCAACTGTGACTAGTGTGTTATTAATGCAGCTCTGGTCATTTGCACATCGGCTTTGTTTCCAAACACCGATGGGAGCTGTTTTTCAATAATATCTGCCAGCGCGCCCTTAATCCCGCCTCGGACTTGACAGCAAAAACCATACCTGTAACTTTTTAAGTTTAGCTTTCCTGCAAAGATTTTTATCCTTTTCTGTTTGTCTGTAATCAATCACTGCCAGATTAAAAAGGACAGTTGAATTAATCCAATGAGTTAGTGTAGAGTTTTATCAGTGTATCATATAAATTAAAAATCAGTTTTGATCTACAAATGGCTTTTATTAAAAAGAATTTGTAGTATGACAGTTGGGACCTACATATATATTGATGAGAGAATCCAACTACTATGTGCTGAAGGAGGCTGGCCTCTAGGAAGTCAATTTGGGGAAGACAGAACAACCCTTAAATGAGTATTTAAACGATGGGGAAGCTAAAAGCAAGGAGCTATTACTAATAAGTCTACTTCCAACTATATTAGTAATGGCCCCCAGAGAAAGTCCTGATGTGCAGCCTCTATGGATGGTATATCGGAGAAAGCAGTCCGATGTAGATTTAAATCATGTGGTTTAAATTAAATCAGTGATTTAAAACACATACGATCTTAAAGATTCAAAATGGGTAGGCTTTAAGGAATGGGATTTGGAATTATTCTTGAAAAAGTAATGGCAGCAGTGAAGTTATATAAATACAATAAGGGATATGATCTTTTTTCAATATTGTGCTAAAAGATTTGAGACTAGCTGGGATTTTTTGAGCTCTTTTTGGCTAACTTGTTCTACTATTGTGTTTATCGTACTAATGTCTACTATTTTTCAGATTAAAGCATTCACTTAATTTTACGCAGTACTCTTTCAATGGCACATATCAGTATCAACCAATATTTGCAGCAGGTAATTCATAAGTATAATTTGAAGAAAAATCATCTGTTATTAATCATTCATTTTGGTATATTTTGAAAAATTCTTCTAACTTGGCTAGAACTCTTCCAATCCTGATAATGCTCTATGGAATGTACATGAAATAGTAGAAGCATTTCGCCTTCAATAATTGCATGAGATTATCTGTTAAAAGTAATATTTTAATAGACTAAATTTCATGAAGGGTTAATAGTGATCCTTGCCCACTCTTCTGTTACTTTTAAACATGACTTTAACAAACAGTTAAAAGCATTTCAAACTCATTTTTAGTTTAAGTTACCCTTAAACTGTCTACAAAAAATAGTACTCATACTTGTGTGCTTTAATTTTTCTGTATTTCTATATTTCTGATACATCAATATCATTTATTATGTACTTTTATTTTACAAAGTGAATCAGCCCTTAAGCAGATAATCTAAGGAATTTGAATTTCCATTCAGTTATTACATAGCCACCTATTCTGCTATTAGACTTATCCTCATCTTAGAAACACTTGAGTGGGCAACGTACACATAAATACAATCAATCTCAAAAAATATGTTTTTAATTATTGTACTGATTCAGGCAGGAGGTGTAGCTCTCTGACTCTGAAAGTTTCATTTATATGGGTGACATTTTGAATTCATTTTTCATTAGAAAGAATCAAATGAAATAGTTCACTTTAAATTAGTCATATCTTTTCTTTATTTCATTGCTATTTTTGCTATTTTTAGTTAAAAAAATGAGACTTGTACCAAGGCTATGATTCTGAGAGGTTTCTCCATAGTATAAAAAGTGCATGGACAATATGTGATTTCCAGATGTTCATGGACTCCAGTTCCAATTATGAGTGGTGAGAACTGTATTCAGCAGTATCTGGAAAGTCACATGTTACTCCCTACTGCTGGGCATTATGGTGGTCATAGTCAAAACTACCAAGAGTTAATAAAGTTTTCTTATTGGTCCTCTAAACTAATACTAAATTTATATTGTTTTCTTTCACAGGTACTAGAATCTATTGATGGCAGAGATGGATTGTTTTGTGCAGAATTAGTGTCATTTAAACATCCTCATGTTGCAAATCCGAGACTGCAGGTAACACATTTGGACTGAAATCCTGTAAATGTATTGAAGTCCTGTTGAATTCAATAAAGAAACATTACCTATTTATTCCTAAATAGAAATGTATAGGATTGTTAGATAGCCATAATCAGAGCCATGGAAAATACTTTAAAATACATCTTTGAACTGTTGATTTGCTGTGGATTCCATGCCTAAAAGGTATTGCAATGTTTGCTTATGTTTTTAATGACGAGGTATCTACAATAACTTACTCAATGTAAAAGGTCTATTCAACAATCTTCCTACAGAACTGTTTTGACATCTTTTAAAGAAAAGGCTGGATATCAACCTCTGAAAGAAGGTTTAACTTATTTTTCTATACATTGCAAAGGATCGGAATAAATAATCTTTGTGGTTCCTTCTAAATCCAGAATTCTGTGATTCTAAAATCAGTATATTGTACAGTGTTTTTAATCACCAGCTTCTAGATTAAATGTTGCCTCATGAAAGGATTTGGTTTAGCATGCATCATTGTATGTTAAGCTTTTGAAACCCCATAATTGCCTTCTGAGGCTCATTTCTTTCTTTGTTTGAGTTGCATGTATGATTTATCCTTGTTATAAAATGTGAACCTTAGTCACTCTTGAATCTGATTCCAATGACAGTGACATATTCCTCCCATGCTGTATATCATTGACTGAAAGAATAATGACGTAAATATCTTCAGGACTTGTTAAAAATGGAATTTGGCCAGGCAGTTTACTTATAAAATTATTTCTGTTATTTGTTCTGTTATATTAGAAAAAAAGACATAGGCAGTTAAGTTGTACTTCTTCAGCTTCATGGTTTTTGTCAAACTATTTTGTGGCCAACAAGGCCTTATTTTCCTCTCTGGTCTCTATTTTATTTTATAACTAGCTTTCATCTCCAGAAGAAAAATGTCAACAAGTGTTGGAACCACCTTATGATGAGATGTTTGCTGCTCATTTAAGGTAAAATTGGGTGGGATAAGATGCCCCCTGGAGCACAGTGCACTTACCTTCAAGTATTCCAAGTAGTCACAAATGGAACCTTGCACTAAAAAAATGATATCTTAGCAATTATTCTGAAAGTGTAGAAATGGCTGAAATGGTGTAAAAGAATAGTTATTTTTTTAAAACCCAGTTATTCCATAAAAACAAATATTTGGATAGATTTTTACCTGAAAAGTTTTAAAGTAGAAAAATAAAACATTCTAAATATATCAGAAGTAAGCATTCTACTCAAGTACCCTTTTTAGCAAATGAAATTAGGTATCATTTGTTGCCCGTTAAGAAGTCTGATATTTAAGTTGCAAGACAAATATACTAAGAAGCAAGAATCATGAAATACAGTTGGATTTACTAATAAAAATGGTTAAGATTTATTAAATTGAAGTAAAGAGAATATAACCTAAGTTAATTTTGGTTATTAAAATTCATGTTTCATTTTTCTTAATAGATGTACTTACGCAGTTGCCAACCATGACTTTGTAGAAGCGTATAAATGCCAAACAGTTGTGGTACAATATCCTTTACCATTCACTCTTCCAAAAACTTGCAATGGAATTTGGAGTTAAGCTTTCAGCACAAACTACAGAATTACCAGTGTTGGGTTAAGGACCACGTAAATGTACGATCTACTACTTAGACTCAGGGTCTATCTATACTATAGGGTCAGCTATACTGTTGGATGTAAATACTTAAAGAATCCTGATTTTGTTAGATTGCTGGACAATCTAATGGGGGGCTGATTATATAAAACACACCCAATGTAAAGAATCTTCATGCCTGGCTTTTATAATCAATGGGTTTGCATTTCTAGATAAGGAGGATGTTAACATTTGGTAATTAGCAGCATGGTGTAATAATAGTTGTTGTCTCTTCTGATCAGAATGTGACTGGCTTCTGTCATCTATGTCCTTTGAACGTTCATATTAAACCATGGACATTATTCTTACCTTTTTATATCAGTGTTAAGCTGTGGGTTCACACTTAAAGTTGTGTCACTAAATTGCATGATGTTTTTTATGAATCAAATTTCATCAAATTTTCCTATACTCTTTACATCTTTCCTGAGAGCTTTTCAAGCACACAAAGAAGAAAACTGGTAAGTACCTGGTTAACATAAATCTATATCTCAAAATATAAATGAATTGGCCTGATGAGAAATATTCCATTTTACGTAGGTAAGAGGAAGACAGGGGATAACCCATTTTAATATCTCAAATATTTCTCAACTTTGAAGATAAACAGAAGTAAAGTGATCTTTTAGTGGACCAAAAGTAGTAGTTTGTCATACATAGAAAATGGCATGGAGATTGAAGAAAGATATAAAGACAACTAAATCAACATTTGATTTTATTTGCATTAAGCTAGCCTTTTTCTATAATTTTCAGCCATTTGACTATCCTAACAATAGCCCATGGAAGAATTTGAAATAGCCATGAAATCTCTCAATGCCTCATTTGTCCTGGGTAAATGTGGGCTTGGATGTTGGTATGCTTTTTCTATACCCTGAATATTTGGGGAAATTAAAGGAACTCATTAGAAACTGTAGAATTTCATTGTCCGTGTTACAATAATAAATACAAAAGATGTTTTGTTGCTGTGTTTAAAAGTAAGCAGCAGATCATTTTTCAGTGTTTGCAAGATTAACCCTGGGTTGAATTCTCATTTGCCAGGGCTTTGCCTATTATGTATGCAGTGGCACTTGATCTTCGAATTTTTGCCAACAGTGTAAGTATTGCTGCTTGGGCCAAAATTATAGATGCTGAAGGAATGGAAGAGTTTGGGATGGACTGAATAACAAATGGAGATGCTCTGGGCTTGGCCTGAAACATGCTCAAGAATACACAAAGATATTTGCTCACTTGTGTATACACTATACATTCTGGGTGATTGTATCTCACTATTGTGTCATGATAGGCTGATCAACAATTGGCAAAGAAAGGCAAAGGCAAAGTTGGTGACATGTTGGAAAAAGCAGCTGAACTTCTTATGAGCTGTTTCCGTGTGTGTGCAAGCGACACGTGAGTATATCCTTAGTCCTAGGTTAAATTATTTGGAAACGTAGACTATGTTTTTTTTTACTTTGTAAATTGGTCTGTAGGCTTGTTATATGCCAATCTTCCTTGGCGTGAAATTGCCCATAAGTTGAATTTGGAATTCTTTCAGAGCTTTATTGTGGCAAATCATTAACTGTACTTATCCAAAGCAGAAGTTATTTTTCTTAAGACACTCTTAAGATCTGAATTTGTTGGGTTGAAAATTAATGTAAATATTAATTTATCAATAAATGTCACAATTGAAACAGGCCTTCATAACATTTATATTATTTATTATGATTTTACTTATTAAATTTTTATGTGGCCCATCTCCCCTATAAGGCGATTCTTATATATGCCACTTTAGATTTGATGAGCTCTGTAGAATGTTTCTGGATATGTGCAAAGAGGATTATAATGATTACAGACCTTGGTTATGATTTTGGTATGCAAAAACACTTGTTTAGGAATGTAACTCAAAGCCTAATATGTGTGTTTAAGGACAAAATTTTAATTTTGATCATTTTTATAATATTTGTTACAGTCGAGCCAGCATTGAGGATTCAAAAAAGTGGGGCATGTTATTTCTGGTGAATCAATTATTTAAAATATATTTTAAGGTATGACATGAACCTTGAAAATCTTATCATGAATTCTTTCTTTTTAACTCAAGATTATTGTCAACATGTAGCTTCCCCTTTGCTAATATTGTTGTTCTTTCCAGATCAATAAACTTCACCTGTGTAAACCATTGATAAGAGCAATTGATAGCTCAAACCTTAAGGATGAATATAGCATGGCACAAAGAGTCACATACAGATACTATGTTGGAAGGAAGGCCATGTTTGATAGTGATTTTAAACAAGGTATTTATCATATTATAACATGTTTTTTGCTAAGAGATTTTGCAGATTGATACGTTTAAAAAGTTGGTTTGATATGTCTGATCCCAGTATCTTAAAGATACCACAGGTTACAGATCTGTGACTGAATAAACTCATCTTAATTCATTGTAAATACACATTATTGAAATAGATAAATTGCTAATTTCATAAAACTCTGGGTGGGAGAACAGTTCTATTAAACTTGAATATTTGTACAAATGATTCTTGAGAATAATCATGATCTTTCTATTGTATGCTGGTTGAGGAATTCTGGGAATTGAAGTCCACCCATCTTAAAATGGCCAATGTTGAGATACATTGCTTTTAATATATATAATGTATACTGAAATCTCAGCTGATTTAATTTTGCCTTGATATGGCATAAAAAACATACACTTTGGACAATCATTTGTCTGAAATGGATTAGGATTTTCTGCCTGAGCAAGACTAGAAGACCTCCAAGGTCCCTTCCAATTGTTATTCTGTTATTCTGAAGAGCTAAATTTTACATTGTAGTAGGATATCTGCAATCTTCCGGACGACTGGCTATGGAGCCACATTTGGAAAGATTGCTAAAAAAAATGTATCGTCACCCAGTACTTGCTCATGGTCTGTGCTGATGACTTTCTCCTCTTTGTCTTCTTGCAGCTGAAGAGTATCTGTCTTTTGCCTTTGAGCACTGTCACCGGTCCAGTCAGAAAAACAAAAGAATGATATTGATTTATTTGCTGCCAGTGAAAATGTTACTGGTAAGTGGCATTTGAACTTACTAGTCTTCCAGAAAAGATTCCGAACTTTTGATGAATAGTGAAAGAATTTGGAATTATGAGAAGGTCCTGGACATTCTCACAAATTATCTGATGACCTGCCCCTTTCATCCACTCTAATTTCTATTCAGGATTTGTCTTTTTTTTGAGCCATGTCCTACAGCCTTCCCACATGGGGAATGGGGAATGCGTTTCTGCAAAGCCTGGGCTGGCAGCTGTCCATTTTTTAAAAAGAAAGACTAGAGCTCTGTTTGGAGTTCATTCAGTGTAATGGAAGAAGCTGGCACTTTGATTTGTAGCATGCTGGGTTTCTATTTTTATTCTTGCCAACCTAATGAACTGTTGGAAAGAAATTATATAAAGAGCTCAGGACTGTTTCTGTTGTCTATTTGTTTGGCAGCAGGATGACTCTATAAAAATTAAACAGAATGAGACAAATCTGGAAGTCAACAGAAAGATAGTGGGCCAGATCTGCCTTTGGAACTGTAGAAAAAAAATTCCCCATGTGGGAAGGCTGTAGGACATGGCTCAGAATGCTACCTACTCCACTTCTCTGAGCCCACTTCCCTCTCCCTTCATGATCATGTGATCCAGAGTTGAGTATATGTAGCCAACATATACACAAACACAGATATAGTTTAAGGATAGAGCAAAAATACAATTGCAACTTGTTAATTCATTACCCAAACAAAAGTACAGATGGTTCCTAAGGCTCCTTCTGGCAAAGGGTTGTAAAGAATTCCTGAAGTCACACATTCTTTCCCTACCTTGTTTAAATGAAAATGAATGTTAACCTTAAAATTATGAGAATATGTATCTTGATAGATATCAAGTTGGATATCAGCAGAGTGCCACATTAGAATCTCTGGTCTTAAAATATGTTCTGGTACTTATTAAAGAACTGGGGAATGAGCCCTTTGTTAGCCAGAGATTTATGGAGTTGCCCATCATAAGTAAAAGTTTACGGAAGGCATGTAAGATTTGGGACCCATTAAGCATATAAATTTGTTAGCTGTGTACTTGTTAATCTTTTTGTGTTTTGTAACTCTAGTTAGTCAGGAAAAACTTGAAGCTGGATTGAGCACATAGTATGCCATCAGATGTGGTTTGAGAATGACAACCTGGATTCCAGAGAGCTGGAATCATTAATGAAATTCCAGAACTGCTTAGTTGGAACTCCTGTTGCAAGCACTTAGGAATAAACTGTAGTTTAAATTTCAGAACACAGGAAGAAGAGAAAGAATAGGTTCTTTGATATCTTTTGCTAAATGCAAAACTCCCAATTCCAAATCCAAGGTAGTATGACTGCTTTCAGTAGATTCTTTCTGCTAGAATCAGAATTGGTCTTTCAAATTGGGCTTTCTGTTCAAAAATGGCATTCCGACTAGGAATAATATGTAATGGAAATGGGCTGTAGGACATTTTAGAGATATGACTTTGGTCCCCATATGATATGACCCAGTTTGGAATCCGACAAATGCTGGATATTATTTGGGGTAAGACACAGTCAAAAACAGTCTCTGTAGTGCTAGGAGATTGGCTGTGGTGGTAGAACAACTCATGACCATTTATAGCTTTAGAAAAAAACTAATTATTGGGGTTTCTAATTTTTAGCATTGATTTTAAAATTATACTTGGATTTTCAGGGGCATATGCCAATGGTCCAGCTTTTAAAAAAATATGACCTCATGCAGTTTGCAGAAGTTACAAAAGCTGTGAGGTAAGTTTCATTTATGGAATTGCATACTTATAATCCTATTAGTGTAATAAGACTGCAAACTATATTTGTCTTACAATGTAACAAACTGCTTTATGTTAAAAAAAAATCGAGAAAAAACCACAGATTTTTTCTCTACTTCCTCTTCTTAGTCCCTAATTTCATACAAGTGTAATGAAATAATGAGAATTGTAAAGCAAATTAAACCAACATTCTTCTTTCCCCAGGATATAAATGAAACATCCCAACTATAACCACATATGAGTTGTAACTCTGCCTGCTTTGTACCAATGCCCTACCATCTTTTGCAAAATAGATCCCAGAATCCAAAAAGTTGCCAATCCATTTGCTTAATATTGGTATCTCTAAATATTGGTTTAGTGTGGTGTGCACAAGCAGAAACATCTCAGGCAAAATCTTGGTTTGTGGACTTTCTCCTTGTTTCTTTCCTCCATGGAACTAGAAGGAAGAACAAAGTAAAATTCTGTTTTACTTTGACTAGACCTCTTCTTTCATATAAACTGGAGTGTTAATTTACTGATTTGGTCTGAATTTTGTAAACTGGTTGTTAATTTATTTCTGGGCTTCTTTCTGAAGAATATCATGCTGGTTGCTGGTGCTAAGTTAATGTACTCTCTCTGGGCAATTGGATGGTGTATCTGTTGTATCTCTTCTTGTAGCAGGATAGTTGCTTGCAATGGGAAGATATTAGTAGTGTGTAGTAAGATGCTTTCACTAGATTGTGAAAGAGCTTTCAGGGTCTTTATAGTTTAATGTAGGGTGGGAAGAAGTAATTATGTTTGGGAATTCAGAGAAAAGAGAAAATGGGAATGGGCCACTACTTATCATTGTTGCATAATGATTGTTGCTTAATTTAGATAACACCTCTGAGTAAGCCAGGAAAATAAACATCGAACAAGTATATAACTCTTGGACTGTTAGATTAGAATTCTCCACATTCTCCTTTAATAACATGTCAGGTTAAAGTGAAACAGAGTTCTAGTTTACTCTTCCTCTTGGCTATGGGGGAGAGGCAAAGATACTGGAAAAGTCAAATAAATTGATGAACTCCTATGAAGCTACTTGTTGCTCATCACTCAGAATGTTGTTATGCATCCCAAGTTATATGTAGATACAGTCACTGTGAATTTTTGGGAATGTTCAAAATCTTGATTTTCTAATTCCTTTAGTGAAGGGAACCTTCTTTTATTAAATGATGCTCTGGCAAAACATGAGACGTTTTTCATTCGCTGTGGTATCTTTCTTATTCTTGAGAAGTTGAAAATCATCACCTACAGAAATCTCTTCAAGAAAGTGTAAGAATTTCATTTATATTGCTTGACATGGCTAAGGTGTCTTTAACTGTATACAGTATGATGTTATAATAGGGAAAAGGCCACATCAACCAGAATTATACTGCTTACTTTTCCTTTACTGTAAGGAATATTTTTTGTTGAATAAAGAGCCTCTGGCTTTTAACCATTTTCCTAAATGGAAATTTCTGCTAGTAATTTTTTTTAATTCGTAGTATGTTTTCCAGAAGCATCTGGAATCTATTGTTTTAAATGTAAGAACCATGCTTTCAATTTTCAGAGACATGCCTGCAATATTTATTTTAAATATCTGGCAAGAGAAAAACTGTCCCTCCATGCTTTAAAAAAAAATAGAGTTCTCTGAAATTAGAATTTCTGATTGTAGTAAAAATTCAGACGAGCCGAGAAAAGTCATAGTCAGGGAATAAAGTGAAGCTTGGTTTATATGAATTTTATATTCTGTTTTGATTAAGCATTTATAGTTATTAATGCAATTAATACTTTTAATGAACTGAGTTATTCTGGAATAACCAGGTTTGCTTATTTGGGTTACTTTTAATCCTAATCTATTAGTAAAATGACAAGATTCTCTTTCATTCCCCAAATAAAGTAATAATGGGACAGTTTGGTTCCAAATATTAGGGACTAACTAGATAACTCATGATCCATTGGGTCATCCTTTCAGATATATTTCCTCACCAAAACAGAGAATGCAAGTCCAGATCTGCCACAGTGCTCCTGTCATCAGCCATGGTCACATGGTCCCCTTTGACTTTCTCCCTGCAAACTTCCCAGGCTTCTCCATTAACTTATGGGAAGCTGTCAGGGAATATTGTAAATGAGGGTCACATAACCATGGCAGCAGAGCAGTGGCACTGAATAGCAGTGCAGCTCTGCTGAAACAGCAAGAATTTTCCAAAATGTCATTCCCATGGGAGTAATGGGTCCTGACATTCTGTAAGTTGGCCCATTTGAGGTACCTTGGTTGAAACAGTTTTGCCCTTTAATGCATCTTTTCTCCCTAAATGAAATTTGGCTGGATCCACTAGACTATATGATAGAATCTACAATAATTTTCTCAGAAAAGTAGATTTGTACATGTTTCCATTCACAGAAATATAAGTAGCCAGAAAGAGGATAGATCTGGAGGTTGAGGCATAGCCTAAATTGGAATTACTGCCAATAATAGCAACTGTGATGGTTTCTTTTTTCTTTCCTTAAGATACTTGTTACTTAAAACTCACCAGCTAGCTCTAGATGCCTTTCTGGTTGCCCTGAAATTCATGAAAGTCACTGATGTCGATATTGATGAAGTCCAGTGCATTTTGGCTAATCTCATTTACATGGTAAGTGTTGGCATTCATAACATGGCATGGATAGACATAACATTTGCTGTTGTTGTAAGCTTGCTGTACTATAACTTTAATGTCTCTGAATCCTACTTATATGCAATGAATGTACTCTGTATATTCATAAGCATAAAAGGACAAATGGTTACTCAATAGGACAATGGAACTGGACAATTTTTTTTCTCAATTACATTTTTCTCCAACATTGTATTAATGGTGTATTAATCACTAGCTTATAGTCAGAGGAACATTGCCAGCTGCCCCAGGTTCTGTATTAGGATGAGAGTACATCAGCCTTTTTCAGCCTTGTGTCTTTGGGCTTCACTGAGGTAACAGATCCCAAAATTCCCAGCCAGCTTAATCAGTGGCCAAATTGGTAGAGAATTCAGAAATTCATAGTTTTGGTATAGCTGGAAGACAACAGATTCAGGGAAAATAGACATTCAAGGTATCAACAGCAGTGATGTGTGGAAAGGATTATATATATCACAATGTTGATTCAAGAAAAGCAATTCCTTTATACCTGCTTGATACCTTTTAGTGCACCTTTCCCAGTCTAGTGCCTTCCAACCATTGCTGAATTTTAATTGCCCAAATTCTTATCTAGCATGGTGAAAGAACATCTCAATTTAACTTTATAAATACATGTGTTTATATTTTAACTTTAACTTTATAAATGCATGTGTTTATATTTGCTAATCTGGAGGATGCCAAATTGATTTAGAACAACAATTCTTAAACTGGAGGTAATTTGGGCATATCTTGGGGAATAATGGACTAATTTGTAATTGCTGGTTTGTGAGTTGAGGATTCAGTTTGGGATTATCATTCTCCTGAGACACTTGTGCAAAACAAGAAAAATCTGTTTTTGGGGGGTGGGGAGGTGGGGTAATGACATTATTCAAGACCAGGAAAAAGAGCATTAATTCAGAATATGTCTTAACACTATTTTGTTTGCAGTGACTTTGTTTCCTACTTGAATATTGATACAAAATAATCTGTTAATCTTATAATCTCACTTACGTTACCTACTCTTACTCATTACCACACATTAGCCATGCGCCCTGTACATGCTTATTCAAATTATCTAGTGCCTAAATCACACAACCTCGCACAAGAGTATGTCCCTGTGTATAATATTGCTCTGTTCTGTAATTAATCTTTCAAAAATGGCATACATAGAAAAAATATACATAGTTAAATAAATATTGAGACCCAAGAGAAATATGTAAATTATTCTAGATTTACCAGGCTGGTGCTTGTGGGTTTTTCTCCCCAAACTAGGGTCATATTAAGGGCTATATCTCACATCAGCATCAGAAGCTTGTGGTCAGCAAGCAAAATCCTTTTCCTCCACTTTCTACTGTATGCTGAACTGAGATGGAGGAATGTTGCTCCTGGACGGGGATTACGATTGGAGAAGCCCTCTTTAAAAGGTGGAACAGTCTTGTATTTAGGACAACGCAATAGAGAACTGGCAAGGACTTGTTGAAGAGATGGCTGCAGCACAGAAGAGAACGAATGGCTCCATTACTTTCTTCCACTCAAAGGAAATGATTATGGTCCCCTCTCTGTAATCTTCAAAACCGCCTTCTGGAAGGCTATTTTCAGAATAGGTACAGAATGAACTATGTATTGTTCCAGCAGAACTTTTTTGTAGATTTTTCTTGATAAAAAATCCCAATTTGAATAAACAGCATTATATTCTGTTGATAACCTCTGGTGAACTCTGTGTTCATAATGTGATGATAATGTTTTCAATTTTAATATTGCTATATTTTTTTAAAAAATGTAATGACCGAATGTGTTATCTTTCAAAGTTTAATTAAATGTAGAAAATGAAAAAATAATAGTAAAAACAGAACCCATTTTTGGATGTTTTACATTTTTAAAATTGTAAATTAAGGGTACTTTCAGTGAGACTGGCTGCTGTGTTGTTAATTTGACTTCAGCATCTATAAGCAATCTAGGGCTCTTATTAAGCATATCTTTAAGTAATTATCTGCAGGGCTCATACAATGAATTTAGTTTACAGTGGTGTAATTTGTAAATTCTTGTTTAGGTCATTGTGCTAGATTTTCTCCTTTGTATTTCTTCATGTTTATATATTAGAACCAGTGATCTCAGAAATGATTCTCCTGAAGAGAATACAAAATTAAATACACATTAATGGGGAAAGATAGTCAAATTTAAAACCAAATCACACAGTCAGAGAAATTAGTACTGGGATTTATACTGGGAACAAATATTGATTCTATCTTTGGATGTTCTATGACACTGGTGGCGAACCTATGGCATGGGTGCCAGAGGTGGCACTCAGAGCCCTCTCTGTGGGCACACGCACCGTCGCCCCAGCCCCACCTCCTCCCATGGCCCCCTCCTCACCAGCAGCCCCCCCCGGAGAGTCGCCCCCGGGCATGGCCCACATGAAGCAGCGCAGCCAAGGACATGGTAGCCGGGAAGCAGGGACAAGACTCCGCCCTTGCGCCCCGTCGTGCGCAAATGATGCTGCGGGGCACAGGTGGAGGGCGTGGCCGCCATGTTGCTGCTGAGCTACCTGGGTGATCTGTGGTGGGCCATGGAGGTGGTGGGCAGCCCAATGGGCACGGCAGAGTGGGGACGGGGGTGGGGGGGCGGGTTTTGGGCACTCAGTCTCTAAAAGGTTCGCCATCCCTGTTCTATGAAATCTTTCCACAGAGGCAAATGAAGTGAATCATTGCTTTGTTCGTGAAAAGCAAAAAGTTTTATTTTCATAGATAGTCATACATAATATTTACAGTAGTGGTTCAAAGCTGAATATGTAATACGCTGAATACTCATTTTCTATATATTTTTTTATTTTTATATTTCATTATCCATTATTCGTTTAAACCACATCATGTATCTTGAGGTCTTGGTAAATATAAATGTTTTCAAATTAACTATTTCTGTTGCCCATGGTTCTAAAACTCCGGTGAGAAACCATGTGCCTTTATAGGGAACAGCAACAAAACTTCCTCCCAGAGGCATCTCTTTTGCTTGCACTTGATTGTAACCACAGAATTCCCTTGTTATCAGATTTCTGTTGAGAATTTGCTTGCAATCATTCTCACTGAGGTAGGAAATAGGCCTCTCTACCAGGCTGGGTGTCAGATGACTTCTGTTTGCATTCCAGCCACTAAGAGTTCCTTCCATTTCTGAAATCAACACGTGCTCTGCAAAATCCCTTTCTGGAATGCATATGGGTAAATGGTTACTGTCACAATCAATTTGGCTGCTAAGCTCAAGCAATGCCAGGTTATTCTCGCCAGTGGTGTTGTCATAGCGGAAGTGTATATTTGACTCTTTCACTGGTATTACTTGATTCAATCCTTGCAACTTCTTGATTCCTGAACAGGTTAAAAAAAATGTATTCATTGGTCATTACAATAGCTTTTCTTTCAACTAGGTTTACATTAAACAAATGAAAAATGCCACCTTGCTATGCTAATTAAGTTGCTAATGTTACGGAATAGAAAACAAATAAGCACAGAGAGGAACGGTGTCTTGAAAATATTTAAATATATACATGGATATAGTTAATCCATATATCTATAAATACATGGATTATGCATCTTTTTGGGGATCTATGGGGTCTGTTCAGTATCTATGATCCTTGTTCAATATAACAAAGATAGCAAAATTTATTCACTTTGCTTGGAAGAGTAGACACTGTCCTGGAGCAAAAAAGGAAATACATGTTGGCTGTAGTCCTGTTTAACTAGGGCTGAAATAAACAATATTAATAATGTAGGTAGCCGAGGCTGGTCCTACCAATTAGTGGGGTGAAACCACTAATTTTATATAGCATCACGGAAAAGGAAGAGGTGGCAGGAGGTTGCACCAATTTTACATAGTGGAATATCTAGGCTGGCAACCTTTGTCACACTTAGAAGGATCTTGTGGTTTGGGGAAAAGGCTGCAGTGACTGGAACAGGGTCTGCAAAAATATCTATAGTCAGATGGCAGCAAACATACTGTAACCCATCATTTCTTGCATGGTGCAATTTGTATGAAAGGAATTGCCACATGGAATAACATAAGGATTATATTCACAATCACACCAGACCACAACTTTTCTACATCACATGACTTTCACTGACATTAGGGAGGAATAAATAAATGGCCACAGATTACCAAATCAGGTGAGATTTTAACATTTATTAAGATCTTGTATGAGAAGACAAAAATCTTAGTAATCTTGTGACATTTCAATATGTTTTTATTTTTTTAGAAAAGTTTCTGAGAGGTTTCTTGGCATCACTGGGGCTACATGATGCATGTGTGCACTGAGGGAATGCAATGTTACTGTTCCTTAACATTTCTTTGTTCTTGTCCAGTTCTTGCTTAAAATAAAAGGTTAAAAAACATGCTTGATTCAAGCTTGATTCATGGTGGTATCATGGATGCACCATGTAATTTTCTTGGCAACACTGAAAAAGCATTTTGCATAACTACCTTGCAAAATGTTCTTGGACTTTCTAGAGTAGCCTGCAGCACTGGGATTTTCTTACAAAGTCTGCCATCCAAATTAATTCATTAATGATGGCTGACAATAACTTGAGATTAGGCAAAGATGGCTGGTTGTTAACAGTTAAGGTGATAGCAGATCTGTCTATTGTCCATCCATCCATCCATCCATCCATCCAAACAGTAGCAAGACAAGTTTGCAGGGTGAGCATTCTGAATTTACTAATACTTTTACTTGATGTATTTGAGTTTCTTTCTTTGAAATTCCCAATACTGAAAGAAACGGTTATTAAGTTACTTACCAACCATAGCACTAACGGGAGACAGCACTGCACATTCAGCTGTAGTCAATACAAAGTTAGTTTTCAGGAGAACACCTCCACAGATCCACTTTCCTTCTGAATTTAACAGCAATACCTTAAAAACAGAGCAGACTAGAGTTTCTCTTGCTCTTTATAGGCAGCTTGCCTATTAAGGTCATAAGTAGTAAGGGGGTCATCACGTGACTGACTTAATTTTATGATTTTTTGTGGCAATTGTGCAAATCATGGTCATTAAGTGAAGCTGCAGTCGTTAAACAAATGCTGTGGTCATTAAGCAAAACCATTTGCTGTTTTTTCTGAAAACTGGAAGTAAACATCTATTTCTGGCAAAACAATTGTAAATTGTCATGACAATGGGACGCTGCAAATGGCTTGCTGAGTACATGAAATACTGCCAAATGACCACCGGGGGGGGCTGACTGTCAAAATTCCAGAACCAGGTCATAAGTATCTTTTGGGGATCTGTCATTACTTTGAATGTTCACTAAGTGACCAATTGTAGGTTGAGGACTACCTGTACATCCACTAGACAGGATATGTTGCTATTTCATTCAAGATTGCTTTATAAGGAAAACTAGCTAGTAGCTGTAATCGTTGTCTTTATGAACTGGGTAGTTGGTAAGTCAATTAACATAGGAGAAAAGCTGTGCAGCTTATAGCAGCTTTGGCCTTTTACTAAAATTTCTTAGTTGGAAAAGGTGCTACCAAACTCCTGATTTTAAGCCAACATTTGGGTTATGCTGAATTATGGCCAGGTGAGATTTAGTAAGGAATATGGGGTAGAAAATCCAGATTAGTGTACTAGCAAAAATTTATGCAAATCACAAATGGATAAGAAGGATTACCCAGCTGTAATTCTCTTAAAAAATGTTTGCTATCGTTTGAGTAGAATTCCAACAATAATACAAGAATTTGATGCTCTCTGATGCCACAAAGTTTTAAACAGTGCACACTACACTTCATCTTAGCCAAAAGGCCAGAATTAGTTCCCTAAAAGGGAGCTCCGGAATGCTCATTACCATGAAATCTGTGAATTATTTGAATATGTTAACCTTTCCCAGCCTAAGGGAAGAATCCTTTAGAGCTAGATATAAGATTAAATATAACACACATGAAATACGTCCATGTGATTCTGAAGAAAAAGAAATTGTTGAGTACATCCCACCTCCTTTATTGCGACTACTATAGACAAGTGTGAAAGTACTATATATACCAGTCCTCAATTTCCAAGAAAATTGTACTGTACTAAATTATTATGTCAAGATGAAATAAGGAGAATTGCCACCTATTGATGGGCAGCAGTAACGATATATCAGTTAACTCCCTAAACTGATTTTAATTTTGTTTTGTAATTTATATTTTAAATTTTATTTTTCTGATCTACAGTCATGATTTGGATTTGACCACCTGTAAGCATTACAAGTCTCCATTTGAGCCCCCAAAGCCAGACCAACTCAGGAGCTCCCCCATCTCTTTGGGTACCTGCCAGGGGAATTCTCTGTCAAGCTTTTCAGCTGCATTGGGTGGACATGAAAGAGGATTTTGTAATTTTCCACAGGCACATTCATCTAGCAATATATTGTAAGAAAAGAAAACAATGTCATTTTTAATAGGTAGATTTCAAAAGCAACTATTTTTGTTAAATTTGATTAAAATAAATGTTTTTAAACAAGAAATTGGGTGTTTGGTTGATGAAAGCAAGCATACTTTAACTATTTTGCTACCATTTGCAATTTGCAGTGCTTTTTTTGTAAAAAAAAAAAAAAAAAAAGGTGCTGAAACTCACACATGTCATGCAACCTGCCTTGCCTACCCTACAAGGTTCCATCCAAAAAAGGTGCCGGAACTCCGTTCTGGGCGTTCTATGACAAAAAAAGCCCTGACAATTTGTATAGTGGAATTAGGTTATTTTCCCCCACAAAATTTTGGTATTCAGTCTAGAGGAGATGGCAAACACCTTCTAAACTTTATTACTTTAAAATGTAGAAATAAATACATTTAAAATAAATCTAGAAAGAATGCAGAGAAGAGCAACAAAGATGATTAGGAGACTGAAAGCTAAAACATGAAGAATGGTTGCAGGAATTGGATATGTCTAGTTTAATAAAAAGAAGGACTAAGTGTGACATGATAGCAGTGCTCTAATATCTAAGGGGCTACCACAAAGAAGAGGTGGTCAAGCTATTCTACAAAGCACCAAAGGCAGGACAAGAAGCAATGAATGGAAACTAATCAAAGAGAGAAGCAACTTAGAACTAAGGAGAAATTTCTTAACAGTGAGAACAATTGATCTGTGAAACAACTTGCCTCCAGAAGTTGTGGGTGCTCCAACACTGGAGCTTTTAAGAAGAGATTGGGCAACCATTTGTCTGAAATGGTATAGGGTTTTCTGCTTGAGCAAGGGGTTGGACTAGAAGATCTCCAAGGTCCCTTCCAACTTTCTGTTATATGTGTTGTTGTTTATTGATAGTTGATTTTTCTGTAGAGCAAAGCTGCAGAAGGATCAAAACTGTTCATCATTTCTTATGATTGGAGACCCAACCTCTAAAGGGAGTGACAGTGAGTTGTGTTTACATTGCCCATTATGTTTACAATGAGCTACATTTTGCATCGATAATCAGGGGGTTATTGTAATACGTAATCTTCTCCCAGTCCTTAATGCAACCTCAGTTACTGACAAATGAACCAGAGATAATTTTAATTCTTTTGCTTAATATTTATACAATATTGACTCCTGGGTTACCTTTAAAAAATTATACATACCTTGTGGAATGCATGATTTACTATCTTCCCCCAATTCATAGCCTTGGGCACATGAACAGCGGTAAAAGTTGAATTCTGGATAGCAGAAATGCTGACACCCTGTGTGGATTTCATGGCGGCACTCGTTTTTAGCTATGGAAAATAAATTGCCGCTTTTAGAAGGCAAACATGAAATGGGAAGTAAAAAATAAAATTATTCTGCAAAAAAACAACAAGAACTTTGTTTCTCTAATATTTGTTCTTTTTTCTGGTGGCTATTATTTTTTTCAATTTATCTCTGAAAATACCATTTGCCAGACTTTATTTCTCTGAGATGTACAGATTCATTGTAGCTCCCATAAATTGTTGGTAAGTGTTTTTGGAATCAAAAGCTGCAGCTGTGTTCTGGAGAATAATGAGTAGCACCCAGATTTAGTCATAGAGAAGATTCACTGAAATCATTGCATAAAGTCCCATTGTTATTTGCCACTCTTCTCGGACTATAGTATGACTAATTTTGGAATGAATCATATGCATAGAGTCAGCTTTAAATTTGGGTAGTAGATTTGAGAAACTAAGAGTGGGGAAAGTCCCACAATGGACTGAAATGGCTGGATTGTATCTAGTTGTGATGACTCATGGTAAAATAATTTTGTACCTGCAGCCAAAACATCCCACATTGCTGTCATTTTCAATGCACCGATTAAGCAGAAGTTCAGTTCCTTTACAGTATGAATAAAGTACAGAGACGGCCGTGTAATTTTCTATGAAGTGTGGCAAGATACAGTGATATATCATTAGATGATGGGCTGTGAGTAATTCTTTTTTAATCATTTTTCCCTTTCAACTTTTACTACCCTCATAAAAATAGATGACCTATTAAAGACTTATTGTACTTTTCATTTAGCAAATGCATGTACACAATGGAAAATCGTATGACTGCTATTGTGTGGGTTTGTCTTCAGTGAGACAATATTGGAAGGAAAAGGTCTGTACTGTAATCAAAAAGGAAAAAAGGGAAAAGAGAAGTGGGAGTTCTTCAACCATGGCAGGACATTTGGGAAGAAGAAGAGAAAGTACTATTTATATTATTTTATTTATTAGGTTTTTAATGCCAATTTTATTATTCAAGGCAACGAACATACATAATACCACTTAAGCATTCTTGTCCTTGTTGCCACCAAAACAATGTGACAGCAGGCTTTTTTCTCCTAAAAATATATTTGGGATGGGGGAAATCTCCTGAAATGCTGCAGAGGAAGGGGAACTGGGCAGAATCAGTTCCCTACTCCTTATCTAGTTAACCTCCAGCAGGTCCCAGTCCTTCTTTTGCAGTAGAGCTCTTCTAGAACCAGACAAATATATCTGCTTGCAAAACAAAAGGATTTAGAGAGAAAAATGTCCATTGTGACCGTATATTGCTTATACATTATTTTATGGCACCAAGTATTGGAAGACAGCAAACTAAATTACTTACAGTACCTTCAGTATTGAACTATTACTAATTTCTCATAAGAAGTAATGGCACACATTCTAGTTGATTAACAAAAATTGGTTTTTACCAAAAGCGCAGTTTACTCCTTCAAAGTCATCTGTACAGCCACATGTGTAGCTGCGAATGGTGTCCCTGCATACACCATTGTGAAGGCAAGGGCTGGAAGAACACCTGATACCACCTGGAAAAAAAACCACCTGCATTTAGAGCTTTCTAACAAGGGAGTTTATATTTTGTTTCTCTTCATATGTTTATCTGTAAGATACTACGCAACTTTTCCAAAAGAATTTCCTAGGCTCAATTTAAATTTTTGAAATCATTTCTTCTATGCTGAGTGCTGTTCACCACTCAGGCATTTACTAGATGAGTTGGAAATCCCCCCCCAAAAAAATAACCTTTCAATCAGCAGGGCCAATTGTAGTCCCAATACATATCGCTGATGGCAACAAAACCCTTTATTTAATTGGCTTCACCCATCATTGGTTCCTGTCATGTGATCCTTGAATGCCAGTAGCCCCTAAAAGACTGAGGATTCCTGATGAAGCAGCAACACATCCCCAAAATACTCTTATGGGGGAAAAAAGAATCATCAATAAAAGTACAACGAAGATCAGATCACAGATATTCTCAAAAGAAACCAATGGGCTCAGGTAAAGGTGGATGGAAATCAACCATATTTGAAAAATAGATCAAATTCTGCTTGCATTATTTCTGTTCTTAGTTTTTATACCAGGTATAAGCAACTTTTGTTAAGGGATGGAACATTTTTTGAAACAAAAAATCTTCATCTTCTAATAATTGCAGGGAGCAATGATTTAGGAATGTCACTTGGGGAGTAGAACTGAAAAAAATCTGTTCTTTTCTACTGTTTTCTGATACTGTTTAGAAATGAAATAAATGTAAGCCTGGTAGAAGCTTTTTGCAATTTTGTTTGTTTGTTTAACAAAAGCCTTAACTTATGGCCATCACTCTTTTTGCATTTTACTGGAATAATTAGGCAGTGTGATCTAAAATAACTATTGACGGCAAAAATGGGGCTGAGACTATCTTTTAGCCTGCAGACCACAGTTTGACCCTCTGCTTTATTCAGAGATCATTTCACCAGGCCAACATGTGGTTTACTTCCAAGTGCAACTAGATAAATTATTTTTATCATGATTAAAATTTAATAAATGTGTACTTTTAGTCCAGGGGTCCCCAACCTGTGGGCTGCAGCCTGGTGGCCAGCAGCCCAAACCCCACTACTGGGACAGGCTGGCCAGTGCATGCACGTGCACACACACACACACACACTCGTGCTAGCACCGCAGCCGTGGGGCGTGAAAACAGGACACTGCGCCGCCGCACTGTGTGAAAACGGGCCAACACCACACCTCAGTGCACGAAAACGGGCTGACGCTGTGCCTCAGGGTGCAGAAACAGGGCATTGTGCACAAGAATGGGGCAGGGCTAGTGAGTATCATGCAAGTGCTAGCCCCGCTCTGTTTATGCCATGCTCATGCTTGCGGCCCTGTGTGTGGGCACCCATGCACACATGCGTAAAATGCTTCCCCCTCCCTTTCCCTCTGGTCTGCCAACCAAGAAAGGTTGGTGACCTCTGTTTTAGTCAGTTCCCTTGTTTTGCCATCAATAAAATCAGCCTGAGTTTCCCTTGTGAAGGAAATTCAGGGTAATTAAAAACATGCATAAATAAGATTATTTTGAAATGCTTCTCAGCTGATTTGAGATTATTCTGCTAATAAGTCCTCTGAAAAAGCTTAGTGTTTTTCTAAAGAAAGATTTGATGTATTTTTCTGGAAAAAAATTAAAGCAGATCAAACAAGAAACAAAAATGATGTATTCCTAGGGATAAATTTATTGTAAAAAAAACATAGCAAACTTAGCGCAGGATGGGCAGACCCATTTAATAGGCAACTGGAGAGCATGATTTATGAAAAAAATTAAAATTTAAAAAAGAATCTTCAAATATTACTATTATTTTTAAAAGAAAACACTGCGTTATGACACTTCTGTGTTTGTTTATTACTGCTGCAAGACTAGCCTGGAACAGTTTGAAAACTCTTTCATATGATATAAAGCAACGAATCTGGATTAATAATACTGACTAGAATTACTTCCTTCCTTCCTTTGTTCCTCCCTGCTAAAGAAGGCTAGGAATAAAAAAGCAAAATTTGCATTAATGGCAGCATCTTCTTTTGGATGTCCTTTAGAATAGTAAATTATACCAGCATAGCTGGTGATTTATAAGATAACATAAACATTGAAAATTCTTCCGTTACAAAATATTTCTAAATTTCTTCTTAGGAACTTACCAAAATAGACACTCCAAAATTCATCCTAGAAAAAAGAAATGTAATTGTTTTCTTGTGCAACTGCAGACATGTAGAACAACTAATTGTAAGAGACATAAGACTGCTGCTCTACACTGCAGTGTAAAGTTTATCAGTCTCTAGCATTTGGTCAACATCTTTCAACTTTCTGAGCCCTATTGCTAAGTAGACATAGATGTGATTATGCCATTCCTTTTTTTTTTTTTTTTTGCAGAGATAGGCTGCAGCAAATCACGAATGTATTATGTATTCTGCTCTGCAGAACACTAACTGTACTGTCTCCCGGCTTTGGGCTCTTCCCCACAGCCAACTTAAAGTACCATCCATCACTCCCCGAACTGACAGAAAAAACATCCACACAAAATATGTTGCTTTCATAAGAACAGTACTGACAAATGGTGCTGCATATTATGGACAGGGATTGATGGATTGCTGTAGGTTTGTTTGCTTCTCTCCCCTTAAATATTTGGTCCAGTTTGGTCTAGCGGTTAAGGACTCAGGCTAGAAACTGGGAGACTATAAGTTCTAGTCCCGCCTTAGGACTAGAAAGCTAGCTGGGAGGCCTTGGGTCAGTCATGCTCTCTCACCACCTTGAATTATTTATAAAACATAGGAAAATATCTAACTTTTAAATATAAAAGATAAAACCTTGGAGTGGAGAAGACATGCTTGCATTAACCTAAAGTAGTCAACAGGTGTCAGGCTGAGTTACTGTATATGGAATGCAAACCTAACACCCTGGTTAAGGGTTCTGCATTTGCACAGAAATGGTTACAATTCCAGAATAAATTGTCTGCAGATATTATAGCTGTGCCATACCTCGATTGGAATGCCATCAAGGGGGCTTGTCTGATAAGGGAATTAACTTGTCTGTATGGGAATAGTTGGTTTTTGAAAATACATACAGTTTCTTCTGTGTTTTCAAAAGCCTCTCTTGCTTCTTCATATGTACACCTTTCCTCAAGGCATTCTCTTTCTAAATCCCCTTGGAGAATTTCCTCAAACAACATAAAAGCAGCACGCCTGGATCTTGTCAGGACTTGATTTGCATCTTCTGTTTTCAGGAACACTTAAGAGAAGGACAAGGGGGAAAAATCAGATTTTTTCCTCCCAAAGGACCTAATCCATCCCCATCTCAGCTCAGCCTCTTAAGTATGGAAAGGATCCAAAACAGCCCCATGCCTTTGTGCCCCACAGCTGGAATAGATTGAAAATATCCTTCCTTGGGAGAGATGACTGATTAGATGATGAATGTTTATCATGAAAGGATGAGAAGTTGCATGGGAGGATTATTTATCTCATAGTTTGCATCTGCAAACATTAATATGGGAGTTCTGCACAAAATTCTCTTTCAGCAAAGGCAAAATGAATATGTTTGGTGCTGGATTAAAATGGTAAATTGGATGTGATAGCAACAATTTTGGCCTCCGCCTATGTGCTATATACACATAAAACTGAATGGGGATGGGAAGGCTCTCATTTTTGTTACTAAATATGTCTCTAAGTACGAGAAGCTAAGCCCTGCTATTTTTGTTTCAATGCTTCATATGAAAACAAATCTGCAGGCTTTATTTTCCAAGCATATCTCCCTGGAACTGGTAGAATACCTATAGCAATAGAGGAGATAAGACAGAGAAGAACAAAATATTCAGTTTCCTTCCTTCCTTCTTTCTTTCTGGTAAAAAGAAAAAATGCCACTTAGTTTTGCAACTGAGGCTGCTGTCTCAGCTTACCCTTAACTAGGCAGTAAGTCTGACAGCACTCAACAGAACAATTTCTAAGTATCATGCATAGGATTGCATTCCCACTTTATTATTAAGGGGTAAATGGCATGACTCATTTCTGGATGCCAGTACTAATCTAAAGGTTCCTTCTTCTGATTTATTTTTCCTTCCTGTGCAATAACAAACATTATTTGGAGATTAACTCTTAAAGATATAGAATAGTAAGAGGTTAGTATATACTTTCCTTGTGCTCTTGTTTCTTTTTTTTGAAAAGTAACAGTTAATACTACATGAATAAAACTTCCTACCTGTTAGGTCTACGGAGTGAGTAATAAATGCAAATAAGAAAAAGCATATTATCCATTTGCGAATTCCCATTTTGGTTCCCTAGGCGTAGTTTGCTGAATTTTGTCTGCTTAACTGTGGTCCTTTGATGAAGACACAGAATGAGCAAAGTTTAAAGTGCAACTTTGGAAGCCGATTTCAAAAAAAGAGGTAGCGCAATGACAATGCAGAGTGTCAACAACTAGAGATTTTGCTTAAAAGAAAAAGAAACCTGTGGCATTTATATTACGTTTTATCTGATGAACTAATATGTGTTTTCAAACTGCACATGTGGATAAATGTCCTTCTGACTTTGCTCTTCAATATAAATAGTGTATTGTAAGCCTCAACAGGTGGGCAGAAGATGCAGCTCAGAGCAGCTGCTCAGAGTCTTATCCATATGGAGGGACAAGCTACTAGGGATATTTTGCTAAGCATTAAGCACAGAGACAAACGTCATCGATGGCAAAGTCCTAAGGTTCACAGGCAGAGTGTTCTCCACATTGCTCTTAGCTAGGCAAGCAGGTAACACGATGCTTATGACCACTGTTGAATGGTGGGGTACTGTCATACTTAAAACAATTCTTATCCTAATGTCCTTCACAAGGACCAATTGTACTTGTATTTATGACAAAGGTGAAAATTTTAAACTCCTAAAATGAAAGATGGTATTTAGGAATAATAAACACGTAATTCAGGTCCCAATGGCACTTCTAGTTTCCAGTTGTCTCTTGTTCACTACCCTTCGCTGTTTCTCTTTGGAGATCTTTGTAAAGAGTTTAACTGGAATGTTTGCTGTGACCTTACAGTGTCACTTGTCTTGCAATCCTACATAAATCTGTGAATAGGTATTATCATGTCTTTTGACAGTAAGCAAACATATAGCTTTTTGTCCAGGTCTTCAAGAAAATCAGCACATGTGGACTGTGGACTGTGCAGTTTGTTTTGTAGGGCTATAAACAAAATTTCTAACAAACCATTTGTCTGTGATGGTCAGGGATTCATAAACAGGGTCAAGACATTGATCTACAAAATCTCCAAATACTCTAAATGATTCTTCTAACTAAAACCTTCTACTCATAGATGAATCACTCTAACTATTCCCTTATTTTCTTATCTTCTCTTACCTGTTTAAACTCTAACTTCTGCTCAAGAAATGGGGCACTGTTTCCCCAAAGGAACAGTTTCTTTTAGTCTAATTACTTTACAAGGGCAATGCTGATCCCAATCTTCATAGCACAGTTGCAGCCACATTCCAGTTAAACTCTTTACAAAGGTCTCCAAAGAGAAACAGCAAAGGGTAGTGAACAAGAGACATTTAAGAGGAAACTGGAAACCAGAAGTGCCACTGGGACCTGGCTAGATTGTTGTCAGGCTCATGAAATTTGGTCATAAATGCATGCACTAGTTAGAAAATATTTTTATTACTGTTATATTTGTGAATGGTTGCTAACCCAGATAGTTGCTAAAAAGCTTATTTAATTCTTGGGATAACCACACAGTGGTTGTAAAACCAGAAGTATGTGCAATCCTGTAAATAAGCGCACAAATCAAATTGGGGCAAATGTCTAAGTCATTTTAAGGATTTACGTTTTCAGAGATGGTCTGGTACTGAGCACTTGAGGTTCTACAGCTTGGCAGTTTCATGTCACTATTTTATTATCAGAGGTTTCGGTGGTATATGATTGGTACTCGGTTCTATTTTTTTTCCAAATATCTGAACAAGTCAAGCTGCGCATGGTCTGAATCAGTTCTTGACTCCATGCTAGGAAAGGGGAGGCCAATAAATTCAAGTTGACTCCTTAAGAGGATGGAGACTTTCTGTGTGGTGGTTGACTTGTTCTAAGTGGCATTGCAGAAAATGTACTTAGGAGTTCCTTTAGGGTCAGCTTTGTCATTGAAGACTCAAGTTAGTGGGCCATCTCTTCCCAATTGCATCTACTCATCCCATCCACTCTAACAGAAAAGGCATGTTGCAAGCCCATCCACAAAGAAATGTCCCCTGATAGGACCCAGGAGAGGAGCCTTTTCAGTGCAGCACCCGCTCTTTGGAACATCATCCCCTAGAGGTCAGACTTATCCCACCCTTGCTGGCCTTTCAGAAAAGCTTGAAAACATGGCTTTGCCATCTGGCCTGGGGATTTGATCACAAGATGTGAAGCCTGCAAAGTGGTTACATTGTTAGTGAATTAACTGCATTTTCCCACTGGTTATGTTTTCATAGTTTTTGCTATTTTAATGTTTTTATTTTGCTTATGGTTTTTTTTGGTATTGTTTTTGTTTGTTCGTAATCTGTCCAAAGTCACATATGCGAGATGGGTGGTTCTATAAAATGAACAAACAAAGAAATGAAACAAGTGTCCTCTTTGGCTCTGCATATCCTTCAAAGGGAGGGCTTCTTATTATACAGAGCATGCATGAGGCACTTTCTTTGAATCACTGAAAGAACTACCTCTTTTTCCAAGGTCATAAAGCTGCTATCACACTGTTCCTGCCTGCTCCTGTATGCACAGCTGTTTTGCTGGGCAGCCTTTAATAACCAAGTCAAGTTCAAGGTTTTGTTTTCACATTTGAAATATAAACAATTTGGAATAGGATATTGACAGACCATCTTCACTGTTGCAGAGAAAGTCAGTCACTAAGATGAGCACATTGGGCTGTGCATGCAACAAATTGGTGTATGAAGATAATTTTGACTTTCCTTATATTAATCAATATAATCTATGGTAATTATTTCCTATTCACTTTTCTTCATCAAGTATAAGCTGAAAAATACATAAAGTAACATTTTTTTTAAAAAAAAAATCAGACATTCAATGTGTGTTAATGATTGCCAAATTAATCTTTGAACTGTTTGGTGCCTTGGAAGCAAAAGCAGCCATTTACTGTATGTCTAATTCAAATATTTGCACTCAGACTTTTAGAATGAAATCCTCCTAGGAGAGTTCCATATAGCCTAAACAATCAGTATAGATAAATAAATAGTTATAGCTAAAACCTCCCAAGTTCTGGTTAGAAAAAAGCAATTTCAATAGAGTAAGCGCTCAATATCTTTTCATGTTAGTTTTTAATTTAGTATTAAGATAGGGTTATAGTGTTATAGAGACAGGAGATGGCTACACGACAACATCAGTAAGAGAATGTGATCCTAGTTAGGAATGAAAACAGGTTAGAACATGATCAGAGAAACATTTTGTGTGATGCCAAAAGTGTGTTGAAAAAGGGAATAGTTTTATTAGCCTGTTGGAAATATGCATGGAAAATCATTTTGAGTCAGCGGTGCCATGACCTATGTCATATAATTCTTCCCTTCCAAGAACTGTACAGATGTTCGGTGGTAAGTTTTGTCCCAAGCTGACAGCATAATTTTGCTGATAACAACATTGGAAGAATGTTGGACTTCGCTACTGACTCATAAGATAGAAGGTCAACAAGTGAATTTGGTGTTCAGGAGATTATAGCTGAAAGAAAAACAATCCCTCCCTTTTGGGAGAAGGAGAGACCTTGTCTAATATGCCTTGGACATGCAGATGAAGATTGATTTTCTTGTGTCCTTTCATCTTGCACCATTATTTCATTATTAAAGTCCAGAGAAGAAAGCTTAGATTGAAGAGCTCTGAGCTCTGCAAATACTTGCATGAAATTTTGTTGTAAATTTATCCAAGACATCTAAAAAAAAATAAACTTATTTTGCTGTCCTACACTAAAATGTGAATATCTTTTTGTTGAGTCAGATGGCTTGCTGTAATATGCATTTTCATTTTGTTTTTAAAAGATTAAAGCTGAAAGTGGAGCACTAACATTCCCTTCAATTTTTCCATACCACAACCATCTGTCAGGTAACTTGAACTGAAAATAATGACCCTGAAAATCATCTAATGAACTTCCATGGTAGGATACAAGTCTCTATGGTTCTTGGTCTAACTGCTACACTTGTAGCTTCAAAAGAGAATACTGTATTTCATTTACTGGAAATGTAAGGGAACATTATTTTTTGAGTCTGTGATTAAGGTAAACACAGACCGCAATTTTCTTGTTATTCAAGAGTTTGGATTCCAGTCAATATTTATGTGCCTGTAAGCTGTAATATATGGCTTGAATTATTCAAGCTTGGATTAGTGTGCTAGTTAGTAGACCTGGAAAGGGCTCAGCAGAAGCGCCAGGATCAGTGCTGCTTTCCAGCTGATTGGTGCTTCTTCAGGGCTCAGCAGAAGCACCAGGATCAGCACCAAGCTCCATCTGGAGCCTGGCGCTGATCCTGGCACTTCCGCTGAGCCCTGACAGTCGCGAAGAAGCGCTGATCCTGGTGCTTCTGCTGAGCCCTGACAGCCCTGCAGCTCCAGCCATCTCTCGCTCAGGCTTGTGCAGTGCTGTCACCGGTTCAGCTCATTCCCCTCCCCGATTACCACTTTTCTAGGATGGTCGCGTACCACCTGCCAGGTGCCAATGTACCACAGGTGATACCCGTACCACTGGTTGAAAAGCCCTGGGATACAGGAGAGTTGATATAGGCTGATTCTTTTTAGTTTTGCTTAGATTTGAGTTCATGATGTATTTATTAAGAATAGTCTTCCATATTTTTTAATACAGTTGGATCTTTTGGAAATATTTGTAATAAATATGAGAGTGGTTCCAAAGCTGAGTATTTTATTTTATTACTGCATATGGGCATATAAATAAAAGAATCATTCTTCCGGTTCTTTTAAACTGAGCTCCATATTTCATTTATCTGTACATGCTACTTTAGCATTCCATTCTCATTCCCATTGGTTTGTCTCTATTGGTTTGCCTCTTTTGAAATAATAGACAATATAAGAGTTGCCTAATATTGTCTTCCTCTAACAGGGCTCTCCCAATAAATATTTTGGTTTAATTATTAGATATTTGAGAACTCTGTGTTCATTCCTCTATCAGCTGATATGTTTCTATGATTTCAAAATTTAACACCTTTATGCTTACTGAGCTTTTAAATATTCTTCCTCTCTTGCCTTACAATTTAGGAGTGTTAATTTTTGTAGCTGCCATTGACAAGGGATTTCATTTTAAACTTTTACTAGGCCTATTGTTGTGCTGTCCCTTTGCTGCTGAGCACAAATATAAAAATGATTAGTTATGTTGGAAGCACATAATTGGATTCAATGTACATTATTTTTCTTTGCTGATGTGTCAAAATATTAAGTCAATTGTATTAAACTAAGATTCATGGTATAAAACCAGAAAATAATGCACTGAAGTTTTCACCAAGAGAAAGATAATTTGTAAATGTGAAGCTTACCCTCTATTTTAATTAATCTCCCAAAATCTTCTGATGTCTAGAAAATATACCAGTTCACTTCACAGGCAGATAAAACTCTCAAATAGCTTTAATTTTATATATATCACAAATCTGAAAAGTCTTTTAACTTTTCAAACATATTTTCATAAAGCCCCCCACAATGCTTGTTATACAATAAAAAAATTAAAAAGCATATCAAATATATCACTTTTATCCTGTTCCTATGACAGACTTAACCCAGTTAGTAATCAACTCAGTCAGACCCTGTCAATGGAAATTCTGATTACACAAAATAACACAAAATGTGAGTGTGTGAGTGGAATTACCATTTGGGAAATACAGACTCTCTGTTCACTTTCTTCAAGAAATTTCTGATATCCCATGAAGTGTTGGATTAGGAGAGCAAGATTTTATGATATCCCTAAAGCAGACGTCAAACTCGCGACGTCACGCAACATCGCGCAACGTATCGGGACGGTTTTGCCATTGCCTGCAATGGGGTGGGCGCGGCTTCTGGATGACGTGTCCGGCCCATGGGCCGGTAGTTTGACACCCCTGCCCTAAACTCTCCTCCATTGAACTGGCAGGCAACAGTACTGAAGGCTTGGCTTGGCCTCTGCTTCTGTTTGGGGTAAATTGAATTGGAAAACAATTCAGCTGATTACCCAGATGGACACTACTTAGAACACAACTGATGGTCTCAAGGGAACTGGAGGTTGTATTACAAAGGGACCAAATATTGCTGCTGAACTTCTACTTGAAGGATTATTGTTACCTCTATAAATCTTTTTTTAAAAAGATTGTAATAGACACACAAGAGATGAGAGCTAAAATGACATAGTCTACTCATTCTGGCACTCTATGTGCCAAAAGAGGGTTGACACCAGAGAAAAAAGACCTCCATAAATTAGAAAGCTACATGACTTTAATGTTATATTTAAAAATAGAAACACGTCTAAAAAGAAGAGTTCCAAACCAAATGAATATACTGAATGTTCTAACCCAATGCATTATCTCTGCATGAAATAAGCGATTGAATGAATTTTAGGGCTGAGCAGTGCTTGACTCTGTTCTTGGTAGCTTTTGACGCATTATTCTTTTTATCCAAGGGATGAATTTGGACACTTTTGTGTAAACACCATATTTGCCTTTCTGTGCACATCCTTCCCCCCAGCTGATAATCCCAGTAACAAAGTGAGTATCTCTGTATGCAGTGATGTGGGGGCCCCCACTGTCTCCCTGGCATGCATCTTGAGGCACAGTATGGTAGCCGGCACAGAACATATTTTCAGTAATTGGGAAATTGCTGGAAAGCTTGCAGACATGCCTATCCACATAAGGAAGATTAACAACTTTAAGTGTGTTGGAGGTTCGTCCTCTTTCTTGAGTACGCCCAAATCCACTAACAGTGCCTAAATCTTGTTTCATTAGGACTTGGTTGGCAAAATCAGCAGTGGGAAGGCAGGCAGGAATCACATTTTCAGAGAACCGGATAGGAGTCTTCAACTGGATGAGGGCTATATCATAGTCATAGGTGGCCAGAACAAATTTTTGATGCACATATATTTTATCCACAGCAAGAAGACGTCCAGTTTTTTTTCTTGATATGTCCACTTCCCCTGTGGAAGACAAACTTAGTAAAATTATGGTGTGATACCACATAGCTATTCAGCTTTCTGATAATCAGAGAAATATTTTTAGATTGAAAAATAAGTTATAAAATATATTTATCCAAGAAACATATCTAATCAGAATTATATATCATTGTTATAACTATAAGGCTACTTTTGTCTTATTTTGTCCCTGTGCAATTAATTTATGCCAAAGCAATGCTTGAATGTGTTTCTTACATAGGAAAAGCAATACCAGATCATAGGACAAAAATATAAGTAGGCATGGTAAACCTCCATATTTTATTTTAAAAAAATACTATGGAAAAAAAAAACAGAAGGGGAGAATTGTGTAGAGCATTTCCATTTTTGTTGAGCAAAATACTGAGCCAAAATACATGATTTACAAAGCACAGTTGGTGGCATCTGTAACAGATTGTGGCAATGCCAAAATGCAAAGCACGTGACATCAAAGCATCACACCAGTGCCACGATAACATAATTATATTGGGACATCTGATGCAAGTATATAAGCTGAAGTATTTCATCATCTATATTGCTTGTCCATTACCCATCTTCACTTCTCCCTTTTTCCCCTTCCTTAGTGAATGCTTGTGACCAAAATATTTGGGTTACACAACATTCTCAGCCAAAACCAAACAAATTATATTACAGCTTAGTCCAGTATTTTTCAACTTTGGCAGCTTTAAGATGGGTGGAGCATGCTGGCTGGACAATTCTGGGAGTTGAAGTCCACCCATCTTAAAGCCACCAAGGTTGAGGAACATTGGCTTAGAATGTGTAAGAATCCAGTGTTGTGTGACATGAATAGAGTTATCACTGTGAAAACAGCATACAGGCTACACCTCCTGCATCCTTAAACATAAAATGTCAAACATATGGCCATAGTAGAGAGTGAAGAATGTCATTAAATGCCATTGCCATTAATGTTAGTATAGCAAAGAGACTGTACTCTGATTCTGTCTGACTTGAGACATATTAGTAACCAAAATTATGTATGTAATTAAAGCTGCAATTTTAGGCATACTAATTTGGAATTACATCAGAAAACACAGATGCTGTTGGCTTGCACTGTAGATATTTTTAAAGATAAAATACCCACCTACAATAACTTTAATGTGCTTGGTTTGGTTCATACAGTGGGCTGCAGTAAGCACATACATGGGACTCAAAATTGTTCCTCCACAAAACCCATCTCCAAGATCATTTATCAGAAGTGCCTAAAAATAGAAGTCATAAAGTTATACGAATAAAGCTGTCAAGAATCACCTTATAGGGGAGATAGGTGGCATAAACATTTAATAAATAAAATAAATAAATAAATTAAATAGTCATTATTCTTGGAATATTTATTTCATAACAGATGGCCAGGAACATCTTCAAGGAGAT
>NW_015387149.1:305913-330820 GCF_001527695.2 Protobothrops mucrosquamatus
AGAGAGAGAGAGAGAGAGAGAGAGAGAGAGAGAGAGAGAGAGAGAGAGAGAGAGAGAGAGTCACTCTCATTAACTTCTCATGAAGAGAATGGTTCTGGCCATGCTAAAAAATTCACTTGGCCTTCAGAACAAGGGGCTTGCACATGTACAGTAAAAGGACATTTATTCCTGGAACTAAATCATATATATTATACTTTTATATTATACTTGTATGTATAATTTGAAAAGTTTATTTTTTGAAAAGTTTATTTTAAAAAAGTGAAATTAATTATGGTACCAAGTTATAGGATCATAGCCTCATTTGATTACTAAATTTCATGGCTGCTGTGTTGCTAATAAATGGTTGATTGAGCATCAAGTACAAATCCTAAATATTAACAGAAATGTATTTGAGCAAAATTAAGATATTTTGGATAAATGAACATATATAAACTGGGAAAATAATTGGCAAATCTTCCTTTCATTTTCTTTTTCTTCTTTATTTCTGGTCCTTTCTTGTATCTCTTTTACCAGTTCCTTCTCAAATTATCTCCATACTTTTATGGCCACATCTGCAGCCATAATTCTCAAATTATCTCCATACTTTTATGGCCACATCTGCAGCCATAATTCTTTAGAAAAAAAAATCTCCCCTTAGCTGACAAAACATCCCCATCAAGTATTTATTACTGTGCAGGTAGGAGAGAGGAAGGACACAACCAACAAGAGAGGTTTAATCCCTCTCCAATAACGATCCCATTAGGCTTTATTTTTTAAAAAAGTCCATCATTTTAAAACTAAATTGCCATATTGGAGGAGAAAAAGGAACTCTTGGATCAGATGGAAAAGAACCATTGACTTTCAGTTTCGCCTCCACTTTCTGATTTATAAGATAAACTATAGTGGTCTGCAGATCATGCAAGTCCTTAAGACAGTGGTCCCCAACCTTTTTAGCACCAGGGACCAGTTTTATGGAAGACAGTTTTTCCAGGATGAGGTGTTGGTGGATGCTTTCATATGCAACCTAGATCCCACGCATGTGCAGATGAAGTTTTGCTTGCTCACCTCCAGCTGCACAGCCTGATTCCTAACAGGCTGGGGTTGGGGACCGCTGCCTTAAGAGTTAGATTTTTTTACTCTACTTGAAGCAGGGTGAGGTATTTGCATTACAGGTAGTCCTCAACTTACAACATTTCATTTAGTGACCATTCAAAGTTACAACGGCACTGAAAAAAGTAACTTATGACCATTTTTCACATGACCATTGAAGCATCCCCATATCACGTGATCAAAATTCAGATGCTTGGCAACTAGTTCATACTCATGACGGTTGCAGTGTCCCGGAATCATGCAATCACCTTTTGCAACGTTCTGATCAGCAAAGTCAATGGGGAAGCCAGATTCACTTAACAACAGTTTGACTAATTTAACAACTACAGTGATTCACTTAACAACTGTGGCAAGGAAAGTCGTAAAAAGGGACAAACTTACTTAACAAATGTTTCACTTAACAACAGAAATGGGCTCAGTTGTGGTCGTAAGGACTACCTCTATATCACAACATTGATTCTTAAATATATGTAGGCCTGTATATTTAAATGCACACACAACTATGACTTTTTCCATATGAAAATGAAGGGTTGTGTAACTGGAACAAAAAGAAATTGTTTAGCCTAACTATTCCTATCTTGCTTCTGTAATCAGCGTTTGCAGTCAGGGAAAAATTTCATGCAAGCATGGGAAACATGTACATGGATGGGATATACTGAAGGAGGGAATAAGGAAGTATACAGGAATGATTGATGTCTTCCTTATAATGTCTGATTTTCATTGGCTAATAAAGTTTATAAAGCAATGCTACTAACTTTCTAAGGTATGGCACTTCTGAACGCAACATTAACACTGGTTCAGATTGTGTTCCCACCCAGGACTTATTTTGATTGAAAATAAAGTGCTGTATCTTTAAGAAGCTTCTGCTCGAGTTTTCATGATTGGATTTTTTTATGATTTTTCAAGTTTTGCCAAGGGCCAGTGACCTTACAAAAGAATTGGAAATTAAAAGTAATGTATGTTTCATTGTTTCAACAAATTTGGGATGTAAATCAGTCAGTATTCTGACATACACATTCTGAACTCATTTACCTGCCATGGACATTCACCCGGTTTGCAGTCAGTTCCATTAACGACTCTCACTCCACGGTCCGAATCATCAGCCTTACCGAGCCAGGTTTCATTCTTGGACTGCACAGTAGGAACCATGCTAGAGAAGTTTGTAGGAGATTCAACATAATTATCTTCGTCAATCACATCGTAGGCCTCAGAGAAATCTGTTTGATCAGGCAGACTTGCTTCCCTCTTGTCCCTGGCTTTTTTAATTCTACCACATGAAAAGTCACCTGAAAAATCATAATGAGAATTTCAAATTAAATGATGCCGCTGCAATAGAACATGAGGTCAAGAAACAAGAATACAAAAAAGGACACCTTTACATTTAAATAATCTCATTCTGAGTGAGAAAACTATTAACAAATTAGATAACTGCCATCTCTGTTCTTTTAATAAAGGATAACTGTTGCTGAAAACTACATTTTGGAATGCTGATTAATTAATAATAATAGAGTAATAATAATTCCTATTAAAGTAATATTTAGATAGCCTTAGTTGTCAATGGACAGAGATAAATTGTGTCAGTAAAATTACACCGGAGTCAGATTTGAAAGTCTATCAGGATACAGAAAAAAGAGATAGATAGAGCTCTGTTACTTTCTTGCCATATAAAATACTGCCTTTCTCCTTTATAATAAAATAATATATTATATAATACAACCAAAGTCAAACTAAGTTTTTTTTAATGTTCTGACTTTTAAATTACAGCAGCCCAATAGGAATAACACATCAGTCTTTTGGCTAACCCTGATATGAAAAAAACAAAATACAATGTTATAATTTTTCAACTGAACAAACACAGTCATACCTCCAGCAACACAAGATTGCCCATCATCTCCCAAAATGTAACCTTCAGCACATGAACACTGAATATCATTCTGATCAAGTTTGCAGAAGTGCCAACAGTCACCATTGTCCAATCTGCAGGACTTATGTATGACTATGTAAAAAAAATAGACAAAGCATTAGTAGATAAAAAACATATTCTTTGTATAAAGATAAAATTTTGACAGTCATAGCCAATTTTCTTGGCACAGCAATCCTATGTTGCTTGCTTATAAAATTGGTTGCAGAAGCAGAAGTGATGCTGGTAGGAACCTGACCTCATCTCTCTTCTCTGGAGATGGACCTTGTCCTCCATTATTGATGGGACAAACTGAAGAAAACTATATGCCTCATTTATTTCTCCACAAAATAAAGGAAATCTATCAGCTAAACCTGGGGTTCTATTTGGGGGGGAGGGGGAGTTAGTTGTACATGGCTCCATCTTCATATTGGGACGCGAGTGCTCTCATCCAGCCTGAGTAAGATTCAGCCCATTTTGGTAAATGTCCTTTAAACTAGAAAATGTGAGTTAGGGTAACAAAGTACCAAATTTTAGATATTGATGCAAAAAACCCCCACCTATTTCAGATACATATTAATTAAATATGAACTAACAATGACTGATCAGAAAAGGAATCTTGAAATACAACGACCAGTTTTAAAAGAGAGGTAGTCAAATTAAAGCTACTGCTCTTTTTCACAGTATACCAGCTGTACATCAATAAGATAAGAGGATGTTAGCTACAAGACATAGTTGTCTTTGACCTGATCCACCCAGGTGGTTTTTATATTCTAATATCTCTGAACTGATTGTCCATATACTTAGGAACATCCTTTTCCATTACTTCTACCAAGAATATTGCTAAGGAGCTACGATATATTCAAGACACCAGTTCACCTACAAAAGCCATTAACTTCCCATAAACTAAATCTGGGCTACATATGTTTTTCTTGGATAGCAGTTAAACCCTTGGAAAATTGTGTTAATTTTATTTCATTTGATTGCTATGACCTCTATGATGCTTCAGTCTAAGTGACTATCAGTTCTCATAAGATTTCACTGAAGTCTCTGAAGACTTAGGGGGGAAAAATCTCACACATTTTCAAATCTTGGCAAGGAGAGGGGGAGGGGGAAGAGGAAGAAGTGTGGCCACATGACTCTGATAAAAGATAATATTTGTAGCTCAGGATTGAAATGAGGGGTTCTTGGTGCTCTCTGAGCTTGGCTGTTTTGATGTTTCATTACACAGTGAAACTGATGATGTTACGTAGTATGGGTGATGAAATGTCAAAACAAGCAAGCCAGAGGACCCCCAAGGACCTCACATGACTCTGTTCTTGCCCTTAGGTCTTTTGAGTAGCTCCAACTCAACTTACGATATTCACAGTTTTTTCCTTGATAGCCAGCCAAGCATGTACAGGTATAGCTACCAATGCCGTCTTTGCATGTCCCACCATAATGACAGGGGTTTGATAAACACTGATCCCCATCTAGCATGAAAAAAAAGAAGTTAAAATCCAAAATATAGAAATATTGTATTTACATGTTCAGAACAAAAATCCAAATTACTGTTACATTGTTTCCTAGAAAAGAAGTTCAAATGCAGTACCAAGAATGGAATTTTTAAGATGGCTATAATGAATAATACTTATACTGAGCATCGGATCAATCAACTTTACCAAATGAACACACTGCACAGAGGAAAGGTTTACCTGCAAATTACCAGGAAAGCTTTCTCACAAGGTATATAGCAAATCTAAGCCAGTTTAACACATGGAATTATATTACTTCAGTCCTCTATAGGAAAAGAAAACCTGGTTCTGTGGACAGATGGATACAGTTTGACTAAATCATATAGTTTACTTTATCAGAATACATAAACTAGCCTTAGAATATAATAGAACATATTCCCCAAAAATAATTATTGATCTTTTTTTTTGAATGATTGAAATGAATGATTATTTTTTTTGAATTATTGAAATTATTAGAAGTTCTCCCCAGATGACTTGATTTGAATAGGATATTAATAACCACATATATTATGGATATGTATTGTCTTTGAAATGCCCAGTATATGGATAGTAATAAATACCTAATAACCTTAGAATAACTATAACCGGCCTTTTTCTAAGCTTTGAAGGGCTTAAGAATCTGAATTATTAAAAAATGGGGATCAACCAGTCAATTTTAATCTATCATAGATATACAGTACAATATTCTTAATTTTAATCAAAAGTACCGGTAATATATTTATTTCACCAAATACACTGAACATATTTAACCATTATTTAGGAAAAATGCTTGAAGCAAAAGCAGATGATCTCTTACCTACATAAGTATTCCAGAAGTTCTCCTGATTAGAAAAAAAAACAACATACATATGCACATTAGAGTTTAGCAGTGTTAAATAAAATTTACAAAGCTAGGGAATGAAACAAAAATAATTTAAGAAGAATCTCATGTAACATTTCAGTGAGCAGCAATTAAGTACTAATGCTAATATATTATAATATATTATTTCTATACTATATTTTAAAAACTCTGTTATCTTTTTCTATTCTGTTGGTGCAAATATGAACAGTCCTTTAATGAAAAGAATGATCAAGAATTTACACATCTTGATCTATTTATGAGCTTGTTGCCTTTTAAGTAATGGGTTAAACTGTGGTTGTTTAGACAAACATTCCAATATTTTGAGGAGTTTAATTTTATTAGTGAATTTTATTTTTATTTTATTTTTTGCAGGATTTTAAGCACGGTTAATCAACTGATTAATATAAAATATAAGAAGTGGATGAGAAATACAACAGGATAATAAATTAATACAAATCTAGCAAAAGCAAGTATGGGAAAAAGCCTACAACATTCTGATATTAAGTGGTGACAATATGGAATAGCTTATATAACACCACTACCACTGTAGTACGAAGGCAATTCGGAAATAAACCTTGGTTTGAGCATGTGCGAAAAATAGGCAGGGATAGCGATGCCCATCCTATGGCACCGTGCACAGTAGTTCAGTAGGCAATGAGGAGTGGAAGGAGAAGATTGTGTTGCAGTTGACTCATCTGCTAGATCAATTGAAAATGAACCCTGCCATAGAAAATCCTGCCAAATGTGAAGTGCGTGCAGTAATACGATTCCTGTGTGCGAAAAAACTTTCGGCAGCTGCGATTCATCACGAACTGTGTAATGTTTACAGTGTCGTACCTCAATGGTGTCACATGTTTAACGATGGATGAACTGATGTGCATGATGAGGCAAGACGTGGCCATCCATAACAAGCGTCGGGACATGTGGACCTCCAGTGTGATGTTGGTTCACAATAATGCTTGCCCGCATATCGCTAGATGCACCCAAGAACTTTTGAAGCAGTTCCATGTTTTTGATCACACCCCCTATAGCCCAGATTTGGTGCCGAGCGACTACCACCTCTTCAGGAACATGAAACAGTGGCTTGCGTTGCACTGCTTCGATGATGACAATGTGCTTCACAATGCTGTTACAGGATGGCTTCATTCCCAGATGGGAGATTTTTTTTTGCAGAAGGAATTTCAAACCTTGTAAGATATTATGATAAGTGCCTCAATTTGAATGGCGATTATGTCAAAAAGTAATGTAATGTTGTATTTTCTAATGTGTATAAAAAAAGTTCTGTATCTGTGCATGTCTGTCATTGATAATGAAACGGAGGTTTATTTCTGAATTGCCCTCGTACAAACGTATAAATTCTTACAAAAATAGGAATATCTGTTGATTTGGTTTCTCTGAGTTTTTCATTTCTGCAAATTTGTCAAGTCTGGTTTCTCAAGAATTGATCCAATAATTTTTTTTCCAAAAAAAATTATAAAATTATAGTGCCGACTCTTCATCAATTCTCTTTTTCCACTTTTTACAACTGATCTTACCAAATATAGCACAGAACTCCTTTCAAAAGTTCAGCTTATCAAGATAATTTTTTAAAGTGTCTGAAATAAAACGTGAATGCGTTTTGGTGCACAACCTTTTAAATATATGCAGTGCTTTTTTTGTCACAGAACACACTGGAACGAAGTTCTGGCACCTTTTTTTTTAACGGATTTTCCAAGTTTTCAAAATAACTTTTTTGAAAATTTGATGTTTGGTCCATGTGGATTTGAATTGCCCTGTCAAGCGTGGCAGGTCGGCGGCAAAATCATTAAAATGGTGCATGCGGGCTGCTTGTGTGTTGAGTCCGATGCATGCGTACTTTATCCGCGCTGGTTGTGATGGCGCTGCTCAGCTTGTGGCACTGCTCGGCTTGTGATTGGTTGTGTGGTCGCGCGCTGAGTGCTTACTGTGGGCAGCGACCATTATGTTTCGTTACACAACTGACATGTGTGTGTGTGTGTACAGTGATTGACTATGTGTGAAAGGTAAATAATTTATTTTAAAAAATCGTTGGTGAATTGAAAATCTTTTTTTAATTTTTAGTGTAAAATTTACTATGAACATTTGCCTTAAATACAATAAATTAAATTTATGTTAAGAACTGAATATGTAATTTTTTAAATACAAGATTAACAAGATGTGAGTTCCGGCACCTTTTTTCTTACAAAAAAAGCACTGAATATATGTATTTGTAGCTCAGATCAATATTCTACTGTCTGAAAATCCTCTAGTAAATATCCTAAGGGTGCTACCATACATTTACAAAATGTATTATAAAAGCTTTATATTTCCCTGCCTTCCCATAATAACTTTCCCCAAATAGATGCCGATAACTGGCACTGATAACAATGCTGGCGATGAAATGAACTGTAGTCCAGTGCATTGGAAAAATTACTTCACAATATGCCTCTTGGTTATATCATAGCTGCTTGAAAATTTAAAACTATTTAAAACTTAAAGCCTGCTGTATAAAAGGGGAAAATGCTGCAAAGATGAGTAAGGCACATGACAGGATTTTGCTTCACATTCTTCCCTTTACAATCTCTAGTGCAGTGCTTCTCAACCCTAACAACTTTAAGATGAGTGGACTTCAACTCCAGAATTCCTTAACCAATAGAAGCACTGCACTAGAGCAGAGGTGGGGGAACTATAGCCCCTTTATGTCTTGTAGACTTCAACTCCCAGAATCTTGAGCCAGCATAGCTGGCTCAGGAATTCTGGGAGTTGAAGTGCACAAGTCATAAAAGGGCTATAGTTCCCCACCTCTGCTCTAAAGATTCCTTCCACTGCTCCTGATCTCTGGATCATCTGTAGTTTTATTTTTGTCACCTTGTAGCTTGCTGATCAGATGATAAAGACTGGTAAGAACAGAAAAATGAAGAAAGAACCAGTTGTTTCTATTACTTAAGTGCTAGACAAATGCAAGATAAAAACAGGTCATACTATAGCCACCACAGAGCCTGACAAGCATCAACAATTTTTGTTCCTCCCCACTCATTTCTGAATACTTCCCTTCCTATCTTCTGATACTCCATCCTATGTTCTGCCTGTGTTTGGCCATTGAATAAGGTGTTGCAGGGAGGAGCAACACCCCTCCCCCAAGTTACACCCAGGGATAAAATTGATCGGGATTTAATTTTAATTACTTAATATGCTCCATGGGGTGACTTCCTCTGTTTCTTTGGCAATGTGAAGGTTCTCTTGTGCTGAGATTTATACTTTAGTGTAAGAATGATCTGGGTCAGAGGTCCCCAACCTTTTGGGCACCAGGGACCAGTTCCGTGGAGAAAGGTTTTTCCACAGACCGGAGAATACATTGTTTTGTGTGCTGCCTGCATCACATGTATGGGGCTTTGCTTGTTTATGTGGCCTGGTTTCTGGTAAGCTGCGGCCCGGCACTGATCCACGGACCGGGGGTTGGGGACCCCTGATCTGGGTGACACACAGCTTTGTTGGATGCTCAGAGTGTGGGATGAAATATATATGGGTAGAGATATACAGTCAAGAGCATGGAGCAGCCAAAAGCAACAGAAAGAACCACAGAAAAAATGATCTGGTAAAATACTCCATGATGAAGACATACTTCAAACCCATTTCATGCCATCTGATTTTGATTCTGAAGGCCTCACAGAAATAAGAGGCATAGAAACACACATGCACCAAAAGAGCACATAGAGACAGCAGTCAAAGATACACACTTACAGTTTTCTCTTGATCTTCAAATGCCTCCCTGGCTTCTTCTTTTGAGCATCTCTCCTCAGTGCACTCCCTTTCAATGTTTCCAGGTTTAAATTCCTCAAACAGTGAATTAGCTCGTTTTGTTCTTTGCAAAAATCTATTTGCCACTTTGCTTTGTAAGAATACTAAAGAAGAGCAAAACAAAGATCATACGGATATGAACTGTCTATTTCTCCTGCCCCCCAAGCCAAGAAATAATATTCTGTATAATTATATTTAGGGATAATGCTATGAGAAATTATGGTCCTGAGTTTTAAAAATCATTATTTCTGACACGGGAAGGATTCCACAAGCTTTTTATGTGAGTAAGTGTGAATATGTGAAATGTGCAAGAGAGAAATAATGAGTTATTAGAGTGGCAACTATGGGGAACCTTACATGATCACAAACAGAGTTTTATCAGGCATGACCACAGGTAAGCTGAATAGAAATAGCCTCCTATGGACATTCAGAGCAACACACACTATACTTATTTTACTATAATGAGATTCATAAGTTTTCCCATAAATCTTTTCAACCACTGAATTCCACCATATGGGATTACAAGAGGCCCCAAAGTATATTTGGAGAACTTGCAGATGTCAGAGAGCTGAGCTTTATAGCCAAAATGCTCTGTTCTGGCTGCAGTACATACTCTATATAATGACTCATTCAGAAGTAAACTTGCAACCTGGGTTTAGAGCAGTGGTTCTCAACCTGTGGGTCGGGACCCCATTTGGGGTCGATCGACCATTTCATGGGGGTCGCCAAGCAAGGCTGTCCACCATTTTTTTTGTCCGCCATTTTTTTTGTCCGCCATTTTTCCCCCCTTTTCCGGCGGGTGCCTTACCTCCCTTGGGCTGGGCCAGCTGATGGTCGGCCTGCTCCGTCTCTGCCGCTTGCCAGCTACGCCTCGGCCGGCGCAGGGGGCAGAACCACGCATGCGTGGCGCTCCCGGGCAGGGAAAGTCCTCGACTTACGACCGGTTGGGTAGTCCTCGACTTACGACCGGTTTAGTCCTCGACTTACAACCGGTTTAGTCCTCGATTTACGACCGGTTGGGGTCGCGGCATTAAAAAGGTTGAGAACCACTGGTTTAGAGTATCCCCTACTTTCCTTTCCAACTTAGAAACCTATTCTTTCTCTCCAAAAGCAATCTGCCACCATGCATGTTTGTTTCACAGCAGAATTCAGTATTTTCTTTATTTTGACTTCTTTTACAACCTATGGCAGTGATGGCGAACCTTTAAGAGACCGAGTGCCCAAACTGCAACCCAAAACCCACTTATGCATCGTTGGGTGCCGGGTGGGTGTGGCCCATTGGGTGGGCATGGCTGCAGTGGTAACGGCAGACTGGGTGGGACTAAAAAGTTCAATCAATCAATTCCAACTTTGCAAGATCTTTTTTTTTCCCGCCAGAAGTTGAAATTGGCTGATTGATTGAACCTTTTTTTTTTTGCACATGGTGGCGGAGACCTAAATCGAAAAGGTTTTATAAAACCCAGCTGAAGGCCTAGGACTCGGGCGATGGCACGCGTGCCCACAGAGAGGGCTCTGAGTGCCGCCTCTGGCACCCGTGCCATAGGTTCGCCACCACTGACCTATGGCATTTAATTTAAAAAAAAACTATATCTCCTTATTTATATTTTATAGTTTTTATTTTTTTTTACTTGTTCCTGTTCTGTTTTGAGAATGAATTGTCAACCCTTGATTTTTCCTTCTGTTACTTACGTTTGTACAACATAATCTATAACCATTCAGTTAATCTTCATAGTCTCTTTTTTAATGCTGATACTCTGCAACTTTCCATCTGTCACTGCCTCCATTTCTCCTTTTTACCTTGATTTGTTTCTCAGTGATATGGAAACTTCACAACAATCCTTTTCTCAGTTTCCCATTCTTCTTGTTAATATTTAATATATAGAGATGGGCTTGGACTCTATGGCTACCAGACCTTGGTACAATCACTTTAACCTGTGACTAAAGTTAATTTTCTTCCCAGTGAAGTTGACCCCATTGGTTCTTAGAGGCTACTTTAAGTCATTTTGGATATTTAAAAAGTTATTGGCAATCTATGACTCTTTAGAAAGTTTTGACCCATCATCCATCATCCACATTACTTATTCAGTTCTGGTGTCTCTTGGTTCTTCATTTAATTCTTACATGAATCTTTGTTCTTATGCTTTTCTGGATCCTAAATTTCATGTCTCAAACAATGAGCCAATCTTGTACCACACCAGCCATTCCTTTAATTTCCTATAGAAAGTAAATAATTTCAAGCAGACTTTTTATTTCTGCAGTTCTGAAAACTGTTAACTTCCTGAAAATTTCTTTCCTTAAATTTGGCCAATCATATACATGTATTCTGAATTGCTGGAATATTCTTAGATGTCTCTTTTTGTACTGTATGTATTCTTAACCTGCTACAGGCTGACTCTTGCCCTCTGTGCTCCACGCATTGAAACTGAGATTCCAAGTTGTTTCCATACTACAGTACCAGATCTAAAGGTCTCTCACTTTGATCTTTCTTGACTTTTCTGCCACCTTTGATAAAAATAATCCAGTCTCTAGCTTATCTGGTTTTCCCCTTATCTATCAAACAATCATTTTCTGATGTAGAAAGCTAATACTATCTGCTTCTTAGTTCCCACAACAGAAGTTCTTGTTCCCTTGTTTTCCTCTATTGCACTAAATTTCCCAATCTTCTGCCTCTCTGTATGTTCAATATCAATCAACCCTAACTGACCAAATTTATTTATTTATAGACTTTGTTGAAATTGCCAGAAGGCTTGGGTAGCTTGTATAAGAAATATATACATTAAAAACACCAGAAAAACAACTCTCCAGATAAAAACAACATTACTCAACATGCAGGAAAGATTCAACAATGGCTGCACAGACACCCCAAACCTAGGTCTAGGAAGAGACGCAAGTCTTAAGAACCTTCCAGAACTCTAAGAGAGTGAGTGCTATGTCTCTGGGGAGATGCAGTTTCGGAGGGCAGGGGGCTGTGAAGAGAAAGCATGCTTCTTCAGTTCCACAAAATGATATTTAATTAAAGGGCACAGCTATTTGGTTTATTTTAAACATTCACTAAGCACCTTTCACAAAGAATTCCAAGGCAGGTATGCAATGCATAGAGTAAAACAGTTACAGATAGTCCTCAAATTATGACCACAATTGGGACTGGACTGTCTGTTACTCAGCGATGATGTGGTCGTTAAATGAATCAGCATGTGACCACACTAGATTTTACTACCTTTTAGCCATGGTTTTTCATTTAATCATGTAGACATTAAAAGAATCACATAGTGATTAAGCAAATCCAGGATCCCCTGACTGCAGGGATGCTTCAACAGTGGTAAGGGTGAGGAGTGGTCATAAATCAGTTTTTTCAGCACTGTTGTGTTTTTGAACAGTTTCTAAACAGATGGTCATAAGATGAAATATTATATATTATAACTATATAATAAATAAAATAAGAGAGATATAAAACCTGTTCAAATAGGAATTAAACAAAACCCAAAGCAATTAAAATACCTCAGAAAATGTAAAGGTTTGGTTTTGTAAGAAAAAGAGAGAATAGTACCAGTGTATATAGCTGTGACATTGAGGAATACAGAATAGACTTTCTTTCCCTTACTAATAAGATAAGCATCTGCATTCCAAAAAACGGGAACAGCAGATTTGCCACTCTCAATCCTGATCTCTCACAAGCAGCAGCTCTATCTTATTTGGATTCAGTTACAACACATTATCCATCATCTAGCCAATCATTGGTGCAAGCGTGGGAGCCATAGTATTTCTTGGAGAGGTCATAGAGAAATAGATCTGCACATCAAGGATACCTTGCTCTAAATTTCCTGGTGAATTTCTTCAGTGTTTTGATGTAGCACAGGAGATAGAATACAGCCCTGAGGGACACCACAATATTGCTGCACTTGAATAACTCCAAGAGACACAGACTAAACATAACCAGAGAGTCAGGAATGGAGCCACTGAAACTGTTGTCAAAACAGGCAATACAAAAAGACTTTATGCTTGACTCAATAATAAAATACTGGAAGTTCAAGAAGAACCAACAACCATACTCCCTTTATCCATACTAACAGATTATCCATCAGGCTAATCAAGACAGCCTCAACCCCAATAATCTGTACTAAAGCCAATTTGAAATGGGTTGAGATAATCTACTTCTGTCAGCCCTTTGAGGTAATCCAGACAAGAAGTACCAACCATGAGTACCAACATTACTTTAATTGTAAGATTACAGTAATGAATCATGCAAATCTGAAAGTAACTCTCCCCTTCCTTTTACTTTCCTGAAAATGAGGAGGTCCAATAATTGTCTACCTCTGGAGGATAATTGCCTTATTTAAATGGGGTGGAATATTTCTATCCTCAAAGAGGCATTTATGAAAGCATCTCTAATTACATCCTGGACAGATGTTACAAGCCAAATATTTAGAGGACAAATACTGGAACTTTCCATAGAAGACACATGCCCCTCTCTACATGTTGTCATCACAGGGAAGGCTGGGCATATCACTTTGAGCTTCTAAAGGAAGGCATGATATAAATCTAAGAAGTATTTAAATACAACAAATAAGTTGCTATTTGAATAAAATTCTTCATTAGAAAATTTGGAGGGAGGGACCAGGACTGCTACAAGGCTGAAAAAAATAATAATTTCCCCACACCAACCCCAGTGAGGTTCTGTTACATTCAATGTATTGAACGATCAACCTTCATTGTTCACAAAAATCTTTGGAAAGTGTCTAGAAGTACATTACAAATAGGTCAAAAGTTTTCCATGTCAAGTTTTCCTCTGTCCTCCTAACTTGTGAAATTTAAGGAAATCTTTTTCTCTCCAGGCACTTGGGATACTTTTCTTCTTTCATATTTCACAGGGGCCATTCTTGCATTTTTGACTTTTCAAAGGTTATCTTCATTTGTCATTGTGCACTTTTTAATTCTATTTTTTTTAACTTAGTTACCTGCTGATGGTGGGAACCATTACATATAGTGATTGTGGGTATATGTTATTTCCTAACTCTTCTGAGTGGACATAATTGCAATACGAAGGTACTTAAACTCAGCCTTCTCTATTCATCTCCTGCCTCCCACGCCTGAAACAGGAGATATTTCTGCAGTCTCAGAAATAGAATAGATAGCACTGTTTTCTGTTTTTATCTTTAATAAGAAATGAAATTACACAACTCGTGCACATAAGACAGCAGATATATAAGTATTTCAGCATGAAGACTTCCTCTAACCCAATCCTTATTTGTGGCTGCACAAAAAATGATTAGTACTTCTTCAAAATATATTAAACCAATTACAGAGAGAAAAAAGTTGTAGGGGGAGAGCCGTATGTATGACTGCACTAACTCAAATGTCTGGTAGCACCTTTTCAGACTAACACATTATATTAAAAAGCATAAGCTTTCAAGAGATTCATCATGTTCATGGAGAAGCTTAACTGATGTGGGTTTAAACTGAGATAGAGGAAAGGGAGAGAAAGACTGTGTGACCTTGCAACTGCGAGACAAATTATAAGAAGGAGAGAAAGAAATCCAACAAAGAGCTTCTTACCATTACTTTCAGCCTTTGGGAGACTCCACAGAAAAGTGAGGATCAGACAGAGGAGCAGCTGAGGAGCCATGGTGCCTATCGGTGGAAACGAGCACTTTGTTCTCTTTCAGGGCTGGCTATGAACAAGGTTCAAGCAAGCAGGCTTCCTGTTGTTCTGCTCCAGCCCTTATCATGTCCTCCAAAGCCTGTTTGTGTTTAGATATGGATTCTTCAGATCATTGTGCTGACTAATTCAAAATTCGGGTCTTTGCCATGCCAAGTAAGGTCATTTGAGTCAGTACAAGATTAATAGTATGGAGTAGGATGGATACCTCAAAAGAGAGCTGCCCCTCACTGTTAAGCACAGATACTGACATTTAAAGGAAGTTCACCCAGAAGTTGAAAGCAGATTATAGGGGAAGAGCTTCACTGCTCTTTGAGTTCTTCATAAAGAAACCTTAACACACTATACATCCAGAGCAACGTGTTCCAAAGAAGTCCTAGCAAATGCTAATGCTACCTATAATAAGTATACTTCTGCAATATTTGAACATAAGAGGAAATTGCATTTTGCCCCTCTTTCTTTCTCTCACACACATCCCCCAAAGCAGCAGAAAGTAGAGCACAGTAAGACATGTTTTTTCAAATCAAATCTTTATTACAATATTTGATTAGACTTCACAATAAAAGTACAGTACAGTAATTTTACAGTACAGTAAAAAAGAGAAATACTTTAACACATTTATTATTGAGAATAAGAAAAAATAGGGCAATAAAACCATATATTTAATTAAAGTTTTGGGCAGTTGTAGAACTTGGTAAAGATATTTGGCCACCTGATATGTGACGTGAGGTTACCCTTAAAAATAATAAATGTAACGTTTATCTGTGTGGCCTTCTTATTTGGAAATGATTGGAGTGATTAGAACACGTCTTGGGGCATCATAGAAAGGACACCATATGAGGACATGAGTGAGAGTTTCTATTCTGTGGCCCACAAGGGCAAAGTCTCTGCAAATAAGAAGTCCCATGAAATCTTCCTGACAGCTGAGCTAAGAGAAAGACATCAAAGCAGGCTGTGGAAAAGGCCCATCTATATTTGCTTAGGATTAGATCCTATAGCTCAGACCTGGGCATTTAATGGCCCCGTGCACATCCGGCCTTTTGGCTGCTCCTGTTCAGCCCACATAAGATCAATTTAAAATTAAAAATCCAATGTAAATAAGTATGCCACAGGGGGCAGGAGAAGAAGCCAGGTCGACTCCCTCAGTCGGCTGCTGGCCACAGGAAGGCAAGGAGAGAAAGCCCTTTTCTGAGCCTGTTCAGTGCTCAGCCTTATCTGGAGCAGCCTGAGGAGTTGTGGTGATGGAGTTTGAGCACATCAAATCAGGTTACATTGGTTTGGCCCTCCACAACAGTTCCAGTTTCTCTTGTGGCCCCTTGGGAAAATTAATTACCCACCCCCAGGATAGATACTCTGCAATAAAGGGCTTATGACTGTCTAACATTTAGCAATGTCATCCATAGGCACTGGTGATAACATTTTGATGATCAATGTCCCCGAGCAGGAGGTTGAACTAGAAGACCTCCAAGGCCCCTTCCAACTTATACTATTAACTGCAAAGTGCTTATGAGATTGGTAATTATATGACAGTAGCAGAGGCATCAGGTTTGTAGAGTCATACATGATTCTAAGTTTTTATAAACTCCTAATATTTCAAGTAACTTCCTAATTCAATCAAAGCATTTAGCCTACGTGGTGGATTAGAAGCTCTCCCTCTATCCAGTTTTGCAAAGTCTCAATTAGCTTTTCAAAATGTAGTGTGTGTTTCATTTATTAGTCTACAAATCCCCAAACAATCAGACATCAAAGGAGGCTGTATTTGACTGAGACCTCTTGCATTTTTTGATTGCTCTGGATATATATATATATCTGTGGGGAGAGGAGGAGGGCTGCAGCCAACTCGGGGAGGGACCATGGACGAACTCCAGCAATGCCGTTAGGAACGTTCCCATGGATAGGAAAATGAAGGAGAAAACTAGCGAGGGAACGCTGGGGAACGGGAGCCAGGATGAGACTATCGTAATGAAACCCCGTGGCATAGGGAAAGACAATGAGGATGTAGTTCCAAAAAAGGCCCATGGAAAGAAAGAAAGTGGGAGGAGAACGGCGACAGGGAGCGTTAGGAAAGAAAGGGAAGAGGGTAAACAGCGGAAAGATAACACACGGTCACAGGAAGAGGGGGGGAAAGTATGATGACAGGGATACAAGCAAGGAAAGCAAGAAAGCAATGGCTAGCAATACAGAAATTACTATCAAAACGCAGGTGGATTGGCTGGGACCGGTAACGAGATCTAGGAGCCGGGTGCAAAGAGCGCCATATCCATAAAAGTCTTCCCCATCGACTGGAAGTTACCCTGATGATGCTGACAGTTGCCAGCGAAAGCTTGGTATTGTGTTTTATTAAACTTTTATAGTTTTATAAACTTCCTGGTGTTCATGCATTTTTATGCCAGCTGATATGAGTTTACCCAGGAATCACCTTTCTGTTTTTAGTATTCTTGTATGTATGTATGTATGTATGTATGTATGTATGTATGTATGTATGTATGTATATATCCAGAGCAATCAAAAACACAATGAATCAAACATTTAAATATGCTTCCCAGCTCTTAAACAAATACTTGCCATGAAATTTTATGAAATTTATACACAATAGTCCCTATAACACCAGAAGTTAATTTATTTTAAATGTATTTATTTTAAAGCTAATTTAAGAAATCAATAAAGTATAAACTCAATTCAACCAGCCATATAGCAATATTTTATTGCTATATGGCTGGTTAAATTGAGTTCATACTTTATTGATTTCTTAAGTTAGCTTTAAAATAAATACATTTAAAATAAATTTTTATTTCATTTATTTTATTTATTTCAGAACATCTCTAAAATTCAAATGTGTCATTTACAGCAATGGATATAATTTGTGTATTGACAGCGTTATGCAAATGGCATGATCAGGTTATTTGGATATTTACATCATGTGCAAATAATGTGAATAAAGAAACATTTAAAGTAAATTTAAATGCCTTGTCTAGACCCATTACAGTGGTACCTTAGTACTTGGTACTGGTTCTGAGAGACACAAGTAGTAAAAATGATGAGGGCCAAACCAACCATGTGACTTACCATGTGACCTTGTTTTGGCCAGGAAGGACTTCCTGTCTGTCCCTTTTCCTATGTCAGTGACCTTCCCAGCATGGCCAACTTTCTGTCCACTGTCCCCCTCTTCCTTTTGCAGCAACCTTCCTGGCATTGCCGACTTCCTATCTGTTTTCTATGTCCATCCCCCTTTTCCTATCACAGCGCACCGAGTACCAAACAAATACTGGGACAACATTTTTGTGTCAAAATGCATCGAGTACTAAATTCAATGATTTTTGAAGTAATCGAGTACCAAAGTACCACTGTATTGTGAATGGTTGAAAGTTTTTAGCATTCAAATTATTTAAGGGCAGTTAATTAAACTGAAGTTTTACTACAGATTTAAAATGTAGAATCTAATTTAAAATATATAATCTACTTATAAGCTAAATTCAAAGGTTAAACATTATGGATTTGGACAATGAAAGGACAATGAAATTGGAAGCAATAAATATTAGGAATCTATATGATTAATTAGCCACTGATAGTATCTTATAACTTTTGTATAAACTCCATATGTTCCTAACGAAGCACACCCTTTACCCCAGCTCACAATTCCTGTCAGATACCAAGTATTTTTGTATTCAGTGACATGTGGTCCACCACTGTCACCTTCACAAGAATCTTTACTTCCATCGAGATAACCTGCACAGAACATGTTGTTGGTAATATTGAGTGTAGTGTGCAAAATGCATTCCTTTTTGTGTATTTTGGGGATTTCCACTCGCATAAGAAGTGCTGAAGTAGCCCCGCCTTCCAAGAGACGCCCCCACCCACTCACTGTGGAGAATTCAACATAGTTCAATATGTCTGCTGCAAACCGTGGAGGGGGCAAGCAGATGGGCACCACATACTCAGAGAAGTTGACTGGGGCTGATAATCGCAGCAAGGCAATGTCATTGTCAACGGTTTTGGAAGAATACTTTTCATGGATTATAAGTTCAGCAACTCTTCTTTCTTGTTCGCCTTCATCTCTCCGATTTATATTGTATTCACCTGAAAAAGCAATACTTGATTTATTTAGAAGATAACAAGTCTTTTCACAGTGCACAAGGCCTAATCTCTTCATTTTTCACTGGAAGTTAATGAATACAAAAAGTTTTATTTATTTTCTTCCTCTCTTACAACAGAAATATTTTATTTATTTTTTTCCTCTCTTTTTATAGAAAGTTTTTTTAATCTTCCTTCTCTCTTAGAATGCTGGATTACTGTTACTGACAGTGTTTACTGAATCAGGATATGCTTTCTGGAATATAAAATCTGATTTTGAGGACTCATTTTTGAGAACTGTGCAGAACATTTCAAACACAAAACTTGCTTAGTTCAAAATGGCTGTTCAAGTGTGCCAAGTTTGAGACATACCCCTATTCCAAAATTTTGTCTTGACCATGAAACAAATCCGTACTTTAGTTATTGTTTGCAGTATGTGTTCAAATGAATCCATTGCTGCTGCTGCTGATTTGCTATACTTACATCTAATGCTGTCTGACATTGGCTGCAAAATACATACTTAACTGCTGTTGTCATGTCATGGGCTTTCTATCATTATTGTTATAAGATGCCTTGGGTGCAATCCTAAAACAACTGGAGCATCAATTGAACACCATCAGCACTGATAAAATCACTACCAGTCAATTGCAAAAGGCAGCTTTACTTAGAATAGCTTATATTCTGTGACAATACCTTTAACACAACCTAACATTCACATCCTGCCTATCCCAGGTTCCACTCAATAGGTGGGAAAAAATGCCAAATCTAATCTAAACATCTGGCTGACTGGACAGTGAACCATAATGATAATATTTATTTTAAACACCTCCTTGCCAGTTGTCTGGAGATTGCATTGTAGTTAGTGCTCTTAAAGTGGTACCACCTTACTTATGTTTGTGACCCTAGGATGAAGAACAAGGGGATAAAGACTTTATTTCAGTTTCACATTGTTCCTTATTTTGGAATGCTACAAACTATTTCAAATATTTTTTTTATTATTTCAGACTAGGAACTATTCAAAGAAGTCATATAAAGCCAAATAGTTCGTGTGCAGGAGCAATTGATATGAAAATAGATGTTTAAAGATATAGGTGAAATTAATGAGATAGGCCTTCTTGTGATTTTCCCTTCTCAATTTCACTGAGATTTAGAAAGTTAACAAAAACCATCTTACCAAGCCTTATCCTGAGATTTTGTCGGTGGACAAGATGAAAGCAGTGGGCTGCTGAAATGATCCAGGATGGAGCAACCAGAACACCTCCACATTTTTCATTTCCATTGTGTATTATGAGAGCCTAAATATTTGATAATCAAATCATATGATTTACTTGCATGTTATGAAGGAATAATTTTGCTGTATCATCCAGACCAGAGAACAGATGAATAAGCATATTTAGGTTAAAGGATGCATTCAATTTTGTGTGATGTGCCAAGGGCTGCACTCAAAAAGGGGGCAATGGGAGAAAAGGAAGGATAAATAAAGGGCAAGGCCTCTTATCTATCACAACATTCTGCATAGTTTCAGTATTTTATAAATTTGTTTTTGTGCACTATAGTTAATCTATTTCTTTTGAAACTAGTGATCTGACCTACATTCTCCTAACATACCTTGCAAAGTACAAAGAAAGTGGGTGGATGCCTATACAAATGTGAGTGATTCAACTGATTTTAATTTAAAGTGTATTAAATTCTTACAAGCACTTACTTGCCATGGACATTCGCCTGGAGGACAGTCATAACCACCTATGATTCTTCCTTGTCGATTTGGCCTTTCTGCGAGAACAGGTATTTTCCCACAGGGATAATCAACTGTAATATTACAGTCAGAATAATATTTCAAAACCACATTAAATATTTTCAAGCAAATCAATATTTTGAGCTGTAGTACTGTGAATGCTTTTTAAAGTCAAAATATGCAGACTTCTTTATTCACACAGATATTTACCCATACACATTCATACACACACATGTAGGCATATACATATAGGCACATACACAAACACACACACAGCAAAAACTCTATTTCTGTAGCCCCGCTTAACAGAAATACTGCAATATTTCAGTTGTAATAATAACTGTCTATTTGCTGTTCGTTGTCTATAATTTCATGTTCTTAATCGTGTTCAATTATGTTCCTGTGTGAATTGCTATCTTTCCTTTTCTGTCAAATAAAAAATCATTAATTATAAAAATTAATGGTAGCCAATGGTGAATTTCTCCTTTTCCTTCTTCTGAAACAGTTTTGTGATTTCCAGTTTAGATGACAATATTTGAAAGTGAAACAACTCCCTGAGATATGAACTTCCCCAAACAAAGCTCTTTCTTGTAGAGAGAGTATTGAATTGCATTTTCCAGAAATGCTACTGGCTCAAACAGTTGAGGAGCACGTAAAATTGATGTTTCCCATAAAATCAAGGCTGTCTCATAGGGATCCAATTATTTATGGTCCTTTAGGATTGGACACCAAGAAGGCATCAGACAACTGTCTTCACTGTAAAAAGTTCTTATTCTCACCCACCACCACCTTCTCTGCCCAATTTTGCCTCATGCAGGCAGAACCACGACTTAGTCCCTGGCATCTCCTGGTTGGTGAAAGATGCCTATTTGAAGCCATGAAGAATGCCAGCATGACATGGCATGAGGCATTTCCCTCCCAGTGCAAATGAGATGTCCTAATGATGAGCTCTGGCCAAGGGTTTGAATGTTGGCTCCACAGGCTACTCCTGCTTTCCATATTGAGATCAGTATTTCAATACTGAGACTGATAAAATTAGAACAGGCTGGAAGCTGACCACTTATGTAATTCATTCTACCATTGTGACCAGTTCATTGTATGTCAATTAATAGTAAAAACGCATCTATCTATACCAATGTTTCTCCACCTTAGCAATTTTAAGATGTCTGGAGTTCAATTCCCAATATTCCCCAGCAGGCAACCAATGTTGTCAAGGTTGGGAAACACTGGTCTATACTTCGGCATCTATCTGGAAAGGAATATCATGACCATACAATGGTGTGATGGCTCACGCTTACCTTCTGCAATGCATGAAATTTGGTCACTTGCTAGCCTGTATCCCTCTGCACAAAAGCACTGCCTTAATGTGGTTGGGGAATCTACACAAAACTGCTCACAATTGCCATTTTTAAAAAAGCATTTCAACTTGCTTTCTGGTCCTAAATATAGAGAAAAAGATGTGAATTAACATTTCCTGGTTTGGGTAGAAAAGTATTTGCCGCTGGCAAAGAACTTTAAGAAGTCAGATTCTGGAACAGGAGCTTCCATGTTCTTGATTCTAAGGAAGAATGGAAAACAGAGTTAATTGGAATTGGCATTCATATAGCCCCCTTAGAAGGAAGGATACTGCTTGCTAATGAATTTGCATCACCATTGTTTTGGACTGCAGAGTTATGCAAATCTGGATAAGCACCTGCCTCCAAAAATCTAGACTTTTTAATAAACAGCTGAGAGAATATGGAATGACGACTAATCATCAGGGGCACAACCCTTGCTATTTTTTTACCAAGTTAATAAGCATTTACCTATTTCACAGTTTCTGCCTTCATGTTTTGGAGAACAAATGCAAAAATAGTCTTGATATCTATCAATGCAGGTCCCACCGTTCTGACAAGGGTTGGAGTCACACTGATCAGGATCTGTGAAAATGAGCACTCAACATTAGCACACATTTTAGGAAGGCATTTGTGGCAGAATTGGCTAATTGGTGTTAACATGAATAACCCTTACCTGTATAAATTGCCCAGAATTCTTTCTAAGAAGAAAGAAAAAGATAAAGCAAATTATACAACACTTATGTTAATTTTTTTCACAAGAAAAGTAATATCTGGATCAATCCCACCAAACTAATATTCCCTAGGGTGTTCTACACTACAATTCCTACAATGCTTAGTGATTAGCTATGCTGTCTGAGAGTGATAAGAAGAGTAATCCAAAATAAATGGAAGGAACCAATTCAGAGAAAAATCGCCAACATAGAAACAAGGAGATTTCCAAGCGATCAGCTTCAGCTTTAATATACAGAAACAGGAATTCTTCCATCACTAATTCTGATAATCAAGTTTTGCTCTTAAAATAAATTATTAGTTAGAAATGTTTTGGGGATCCTTGACACTTTCCATTCATGTATTCAGCAATTTATCCTGACGTAAATTAAGCAAAGGAATTATATTGTTCTTTTGCTTAAGTTGGCTTTAGCTCCTTTGATCTGCATTCTGTATGATCAATAACAGAAAATGCTGGGAGCTGTTTAACAACATCTAGGAAGAGAGATTTTTTTCTAAAGCTAGCTTAGTAAAAGTGCCTCAAAATATCCTAACAGTTTAAAGTGATGTTCTACTACCAGACGTAGCATATGAAATGAAATTGATACGTATCTGCTTCATATTCATATATTTTTCTTATGTAGCATATACATATACAGGGAATCACAACTCCTTTTAACACAGATTGTGCCATTACTGTACACATGAACTATCAAAATATCATTTTGTGTTTCCTTTCATAACCAGCCAGAATTACCAAACAATTAAGTTGGCAAATCTAACTTTGACATTTTGGTTTGCATGCAAGTGCAGACAATATATTTTCTGGGCTAAATGCATGGAAGCTAAGGTTTGAAATCAAAGTAGTGATGGTGTTGATGGAAAGTAAGCCTAAGTCAAGGTAGGGAAAAAATGCTGTTTGGTTCTTGTTCAAATACAATTTATTCCATTACAATTCTTTAAACCTGCATTAGCTACTTGGTACTGTAGATTACGTCAGGTGACTTGGACCTTTCACTTAGCATAATCTGAACAACTGTTCTTTCTTTCTGAAGAAGATAACTATAGGAGATCGTAGCCTCCTCTACATTCAAACAGTTCACAATTTCTTTGGCACTTCCATACTTACCTTTTCAACCACTAGCTTCAAACAGCATTAGGCCTCTGCACAAGTGCCTTTTGCTTGTTTGAGCCAGTCAGTGCTCTCTTTAGCCAATTTTAGGGAATGCCAAAACCAAGACACAGTTGGCATCCCACTCCCTCACCAAAACAAGGTGTCAAAATTTGACAAACAGGAAAGCTTTGGTTCTGGAAGAAAGGAAGAATCTGAAAATCAGGAAGAGGATGAGATGGAACTCCTACTAATCATAGGCTCTCAGCCTGCAGCTATTGGAAAATTGTTGTTGCTTCTGGATAGAAAATAGCCAGAATTAATCATTCCACTTTTTGAATGTTTGAAGTCCTGCTTTGTTGTGATATTATATAGGGATTATGGTTGGCATCACAGAGCCTCTCTCTGAGGGAGATGGGTGGTTAAGAAATATGAAATATAAACAAACAAATAAACAAATAAATATCCTGGAATGTGAAATGGCCTTTAGTCTGTCTTATTGAGATTTGCTTTGAGATCCTATGTAGTCATTAACAAGCCGTCTGCAGGAACTGGTTCAGGCCTTGGATTCTCCTAATACTTTAGATTTTTTTAAAAATAAAGTTATTCCCTACCTCTACCCTAAAAGTATATTTTGAAAACATTCTGCCTAGATAATACTTAGAACTACTTTGGCCTATAGAAGTTCTACCCTTTCTTTTTGTACATATTTCCTTTTCTGGATGTGCATCAAGATATGGCCCAGAAGAAGGGCAAGTGTGGTGTGATAAGGAGGTTACAGACCAGACTTGTTGCCTGTTGGCCAACAGGACAAAGGTGAGAAATCTACTAGGGATACACATAAGGAACCATCTTTGGAAGAAAGAAATTGGAAGAGAATACAACTTAGAGTGATTCAGCTTTTCCCATTCTTTGATGCCTTTATGAATGAATTCTTCCAAAGTGTGATAGCCCAGTTTAGATTTTGTATAAGTGCTACATGGCTATGTGAGATCTGAGGAGTGGTTTAGAATTTGTTTGTGAGAATTTATAATAATATGCCACGGTTTGTAGTACTCATTTAGTATTCTAAATGAAATGTCTTCAACAGTATTCCTGGTATGTCCTATATTTTGACTCTATTTACTCTTTATAATAACAACAGACTTAT
>NW_015387149.1:331016-341416 GCF_001527695.2 Protobothrops mucrosquamatus
CTGCTAACACTTCAGATAGGCAAGTATCATTGAAACTGAAAGTTCATTAGAAACAATAATAGGTCAGCAAAAGACTATTTGTCCATAATAGTTTGTTACTTACGGTCCTCAAATCATCTTGGAAGATTTCTCTTGCTTCCTCCCATGAACATTTCTCTTCTTGGCATTCCCGCTCAAGTGATCCTGCCTTAAGCTCCTCTAAGAAATAATTGGCTCTCCTAGATCTTTGTAAGAGGTTGCTGGCTTCCTTGTGCCTTAAGAAAACTTTAAAATAGAAATAATGAGCAAGCTGCATTCATCAGACTGAAGTGTACCACCATCCCACCAGAAATCACATATCCTATCTTAACATCCATTTCAGTGGGCAAAGTGATTCTCATCTGAAAAGGTTTTCAACATTTAGTGTGAGATATTCACATCATTTCAGTGCTAGCTCAGTGTCCTCTAATGCTGCTTGTCTGCATCATTTTCCTTGCCTGTTCACCTGAAGGCAGTAGAAATCTCCATGACCCCGTCTTCTGTCTACTTTTTAACAGTAAAGTTATACTATACAACACATACATCACCAATCAGATTAAATGGCAGTGATGATGGTAGTCATTGTGATTAGGTCTAGCAGTAATTCTTCAACTAAAAAAAATCCTTTCTTGTCTGGGATGGTCAACTTTTCCTTAATCCTATGAAGTGGACTGTACAGAATAAAGTTAGGTTGGCTTTTAGGCAATCCCAGTGTATAGAAAATAATTCTTTTAAAACAGGAAGCTTCCCTCTCTTTTCATACAACTGAGCTAATTCTCTATCTTGCATCATATTTCAAAACAATTAGCTCAGGAACATCCAGGAGTGTCCAAGAAATACAAATCTAAATCTCTCTTGGATTTACTGAAGCAATTATTTATTTTGTAGAACCATTAGATATTAAAAGGAATCCATGTATCCTCTGTATAACCATTTAAAAAGTCTTTTCAATATTTCTCCCACAATTTTATGATTTAAATTTTCTGCTTCAAGGACTTAAGAATCTAGGAACCATCCTTCTGAGTAGGCCAAAGTTCTTCATAGAGCAGCATTTTCTTTCTCACTGTAGCCAACCAGAAGCCTCTTGGGTGCTCACAAACAGGAGACAGATAATATAGCCCTTCCCCACTAATGTTCCTCTGCCACTGATATTTGAAGGCACGCTGGCTCCAATCAAGAGGTAACATTGACATTTCAAATCTAGTAGCCCTTGATAGTCCTGTCCTCCATTATTTCCTTGATTGAAAGACCATTAGGCAGTAGGGCTGTATTTTTAAATTCTGCCAAGGAAAGCATACAGGAATTTTAAAAATAACCAGTTAATACAATGAAGACATTATTAATGTTTATTGTATTTTACATTTACTAACTGGGAACTAAGTTGTATTTAGATGAAATGAAAAATGGACCATGCTTTACTTGTTTCATTTTTGTTTGTGTCATTCTTTAAATTTTCCTGATAAAGATGACTTTGAATATATTGTACACAATTTAAATGATGAAGAATGGAAAATGACTTGGTTTTAATTTGTGACTTTAAAATGAAAGAATGAATCTACAGCTAGGCTTGTGTCATTATTTTGATGCAAAGAATAAAACCACATCATGTTTACTATAAATTCCCTTCTTGAAAATAGATACTACAAAGAGATTTTTGTTCACTCTGGAAGTCTTTTATAATAATGCTTCATAAATTGATTACAGAAAAATTAAGATATAAAATGCTAAATATTTAAATACATTGTATAACATTTCTGTTTAGATGTGTTTCTTCATACTAAAATATCTGCAATATACAACAATCAGAACATTTATTTCAAGAATGGTTCAACTTGCTACTTTTTGATTTTGATTTTTGATTTTGATTTTATTAAATTTATACCCCGCCCTTCTCCCGGAGGACTCAGGGCGGCTTACAGCCAGTTTAAAACAATGGTACAATACAATACAAAATTTAAAAAGATTAAAAATAACTATTTAAATTTGGCCGCTTCTACTAAAAATTTAATTAAAAACCCCTTTAAAATACCCCTAGGCCAGTCCTGCCTGCTAAAATCTTGTTCTTGGAATGTGACTGCTGAGTTGAGGCATTAAAATCTGATTTACTAAATATCTTAAGTATAGATTTTCTAAGACATTGAACACTATTGCATAACAATTGGATTATAGAAAACAAGGCAAGCATTTAATAATTAATTCATGACTGCAACAAACATTTTCAGATGTATCATACCTGAAGCCCTTGCAATGGGAGATGCAAGCAAAAGAAGGCAAAGCAAAACACCGAAGTGGCAGGAAATCATGATGAAACCAAAATGTTGTGTCCAAATAGTGTACTGATATTTCAGCAAGGACTCTGAGAGCAAAGTTCTCTGTTTCAACGCTTCAGTTGGAGGAGGGGTGAAGAAGAAAAAGCTCCAAAACCCTAACACTGGCTCTGGCACACCAGATAGGCCAAAAGAAGGGGACGGAAAAATCAGGTTTCAAATTCCGGTAGACGCAAAATAGGCAGGTTTGATTGATTAGTGCGACATCTTCTCACTATTAGTTTGATATTTATCCTGCCATTTGACCCGTAGTGCTTAGAAGACATTGCCAGGAACAGTAAAACAAAACACAATATACTTAGAAATATCTAATTGCATTTTAAATAAACAAGTAGATAAAATCAAATGGAAGAAAGCTTGAAATCACCAGAGTAAACAGGAGAATTATTTGAAATAGAAACAACAGAGCATTATAAGACTTAGTATTTGATGATAAAAGGGAAAAACCTGGAGGGATAATGGGGCAGGGTGTTCAAAGGAGGTGGTTAAAGAAGTCACAAGTGATACACATAAAAAAACTAACAACACCAGGCAGTGTTTTGATTACACCATGGTGGCTACCATCTTTACTTTTTTGGGCCATTTTATTTATTTATTTGTTTATTTATTTAACTTGCAGACACCCCCGAAGACGGAGTTCTGAACCTCAAAGAATCTCAGCTCCTTATTTGGTGACACTAACACTGTTCTGATTTATTTCATGTACAGTAACAGTTCAATTCTATTTCCCTGGCATAATTTTGTTAGTTTATAATTCTCAACACACCCTGAATATCTCATTCAGTTTTTTTTAAATTTTATGTAAAATAAATATTAATTACTTTATTAACTGGTAGAAGTCTGGCCAATAAGCATAATAAAGAATCCTTATTTTACCACCCAAGACTGAAATATTACTTGAAATATTACAGGTGTGGATAAGTCCCTCATGTGAAATTATCAATACTGGTGAGGCCCAGACTCACCTAATGAGTGGCTGGACAAGAGGTTAATCACACATATTTTCTGAATTTAAAGATGCTGTGGGTTTTTTTTGGTTAAGATTGGAAAGACTGCTCATTTTGGAATGGAGGAAAATATTTGGCAAGTATAGAAAACAGACCAATAATAGTTTCCTGAAAAAATTGTGTGCATGATACAAGATGTGAGGAGAGAATTTCTGCAAAAGAGAAAAGAGGAAGTATGACTTGCTGAGTTATAAAAATTTGGAAACGTTTCAACGATATCATTCTGGCCTGTCCCCCCTGTTCTGATGTTGCAGCAATAGCTGCAAAAGCTTATGGAGAACATGTATTTTCTCCATTTTATCTGATAAATTACATATTTTTAAATAATTTGGAACTTCTTTGGGTTTTAATTTTAAGAAACAGCCCTTAAATGCAATCCAGGAACTGAGCTTTACCTATTATCTATTCTCCTAATTAAAATGACTCCTTTAGCTTTTTTATTTGTAGTCCCCACAAAACAAGTAAACTTGAGAGATGGAGATCTTTCATTTAGAAAAAAAAGCAGAGACCTGGGACGATTCTCATTCCACTGAATGCTGAATAGTCTTTTATGCTGAATGGTCTTCTATGGCCATGTTTCTGAACTTTGGCTACCTGAAAATGTATAGACTTCAATTTTCCACAGCTGGCAGAGCAATTGTGGGAGTTGAAATCCACACATCTTCAACTGGCCAAGGCTGAGAAATCCTGCTCTCTGCATTATTTTTTTATATTCAATTTTTTTAACCTGCCTTTATTATTTTTATAAATAATGCAAGGAAGTGAACATACCTAACACTCTTTTCCTCCCGTTTCCCCCCCCTAAAACAGCAACTTTGTGAGATGAGTTGGGATGACAGAGTATGACTGGTCCAAAATCGCCCCACCAGCTTTCATGTCTAAAGCAGGACTAGAACTCACAAATTCCAGGCTTCTATCTTAGTGCCTAAACCACTGGCTCTATAATCCCTTCATAATCCCTCATAACTTTCAGATAACCCACATCATAACTAGTTTGGCTTTGATACAAGTCCTGGTAGAAGACAAAGGAACATGTTAAACATAAAGTTATACACATATTAGGAATTATTTCTTTCTTATTCTGAAGTCTCAATATTAGTGGTCCAAAAGAAAATAAATATCAAGTTATAACATTCTTATTATTTTCAAATCCAACTAGGTTTAGACAGAATCCAACTGAAAGTGGTAACTGCCATTAATAGACAGCTTTGTTAGACACTGATTTGTAGCTTCTATTAGATATGATAATTTTACTCTATTTGTTCCGGCTGTTTAATCTACAAGAAACTCATTTACATGATATTTACCAATTAATCAAATCTAATTTAATTCCTGTATTGTTGAACAGTATTTTCTCCCTGAATATGTTAGAAATATAGCCAGTTTTGCATCTTACAAGTCCCCACAAAGTGACATTTTTTCTTTTGCAAATCATTTCTCAACATATATTCCCACAATTTTTATCCAGATATTTTTCTGCAACTAATTATCATATGGCAGTGATTTCCACACCAATTCCTTGCTCAGGTATTAGACTAATAAAACTGGGAATGGTCAGGACAGAAAAAATCAGTTAGATAACCATTGCTTCTCTGTTTTAACCAGATTTTAATTTAAATTTCAATTACATAATTGTAGAATTCTGTAAAAACAATGATGTTGGATGGGCTCTTAGAGGCCTACACATCAGTAGATTACAGATCAGTTGTTAGAACTCTGTCAAATGTCTTAAGCTGGCAATACATATCTTGTTTCTCTTTTCTAAAGTCAAGTTTTACCATGGAAAACTAGAAACAAAAACTAAGCTTTGACGGATTGTAGTGGTAATACGGAAGACCAGTTATTTTAAGGAGTTTAATGACACATTTTGATTTCTTCCTATTAATAAAAGTGTGGAAGTTTAGAGCTCATTTTGAGCTAACCTGTTTTATTTTTTATTCTTGTTTATTGCATACAGGAGAAGGGTAGGGGATCTTCATGTAGTTGCAAAGCTTTTCTTATTGTGAAAGTCTTAGACTTTCGATTCCCATGCCAGTCATGTGCCACCCAGTCAAGATCAGGTCTGTAGTCTCATGACTATAATCATGGCGCCATGTTTAATAAAAACCTTGAGGCTGTTGTTTATTGGGAGCTTCTGCACGGGGCCTAACATGGGATACTCTGGAATTTGGTCACCCTTGGAGTATCTCTGCTGTTATTAAGGAGTTCTTGGCAGCTTGTAAGATATTTGGGTATCATCTTGTTTGATCTGTATGCTTTTTATGTTATGCTTTTAAATGAGTTAATAATAAAGCTTAAAATCCATTTATTTACTGGTATGCTTATTGTCCCAAGGGCCTGGGCACCTGATCATTGCCCTCACACTTGGTAAAATACAAATTTATATTGTAAAGTAAGTGGTTTTGAGGAAAGGGGAGTAGACAGTCTTGAAATGCTGCCTTATGAACAGAGACTATAAAGGCTTTGTCTTGTTTTACACCCATTATGAGTGCAATTGGATTTACTGCACCAATTCAATTTTCTGTTTGTGCCAAGAAACAAAACAAAATCAAAATAATACACCCATGAGTGCGTGTGCGCGTGCACACACACACACATCTCTATACGTTCAGACCAACCAACAAGTAATGTTTAAATTTATTCAAAGTTTCATACATACAATAAGGATACTGGATTCAGTAGTAGTAATTTACATCAGCAGTAGAAAATTGAAATATTGGCTATTAAAGTGCAATGATACATGTACAAGCACATGAAATGACACTGGGAAGTATAAAATAAACAGGGTTTGATAGGAGAGCCTTCTGCAGAGCTTTATTTCCCTGCGGTAGCTCTTTACAGAAGTCAATGATAACCAACCATTTTATACATATTAAGTAGTCACTTACTGTTTCCCAAGCCAAAGCAGATTGGCAGAGGGAGGAAGCGATAAGCCCTATGTATGAACTTCAGCATTACATTCTTCCTTCTCAGTCAATGTTGTAAATAAAAAAGTTTCTTTTCTATTTTTTGTTACACTCATATTTACAAAATAAGTTATAAAGAATATTGCTAGTAGATTAGCAGAACAGAGCCAGTGCTGACTTTGCTAGCATGGCCCCATTTTCTGAGAAGGTTCAGAGAGAGATAATTTTATGTTGAAAGTGTATTGATTAAAGCCTTGGAAAGACTGCACACTGATGCCTTTAAAAAAGTTGAAATGCAAAGACTGGAAAATTATAAATAGATATTTTTACATTAATACATAACACAGAGATATATAAACAGGCTTACAAAAATAATATTTTGGTGTACTAACCAGAGTTAGCTGCAGTAGATGGTAATGTTGGCCTGGAACTTTCCTGACATTTGGAACAATCAAAGTCAGTGGTTATACCGTATATCCAGAGCCAAAACCCAGATAAACTGTTATGTTTTTACTGTTTTCATAAATATTGAAAGTCAAACATTCATTTCCACATAACACCAGCATGAGCTGTAAATTAATTCAGATGATGGGTGAATCCAGCATGGTTTAAATGTGGTTTTAAGTAGTCCTTCCTTTGGCAAGATAGATTTATGAACCATTTTCTTAGAAGAAATTGTTTGTACAAAATCATTCTATTTCACACAAAGAAAGTAAAATACTTAAGAATTTCTTTCCTATTCTTGTTGTGTGATGCCTTCAGTTTTGCAACAAACTGAATAAAAAAAAAGTAGCAGCAGGGTTTCAGTCACACAGAGAATTAGAAAATTCTGAAATGATTGGACAAATTTTGGCCTAGCTGCAAGAACAGAGGACAATTTTGTGACATTGCAGTATCATCTTAACTAATAAAAAAATGGATTTCAATGTTTTTACTTCTTTTTTTACAAAGATTTTTAAGACCAAATAACTACTAAATTATCATAATTTCATAAACAACAGTAATTGGTCACAAAATTTGATTCAGTGTTAAAAATATCTCAAATTATTAATTTTGTTCATCATGGCTAAAGGAAATGCCACGGAAAATGAAGTTAGAAAATAATTACTATATCAAATTAGCAAGTACCCAACTCTGTAATTTCATGCACATTATATTTTGACCCCAGATGTTTTTTATTCATTTATTTATGAGGATCAAGTTTTTTAGTTGTTGTTTTCTACATTCTATATTAATTTAATTATTGTTTTAACTAGTCAGATTTACACAATGGAAACTACTAGCTGCTGGTAATATTCTTCCCAGGTTATCCATGCCAAGGTCCATTTCATTCTCGAAGAGTGATAGGTTTCTATGATGCAGCTTCCAAAAGTGTTATTCCCACTAATCCGTTACCAACATATTCAGGTTCTTCAAGAATACCCACTAAACCATCTTTACACACAAGAGGAACAACTGAGAGATGTGCAATTATGATGCTTCTTTACTTCTTTAACATCTGATAGTCACATTGGCAGTTTTAAATCTTCAGAGAGTTGTGGTGGAATTTTCAATTTAACCTTTAGTATCTGAGAAAGTGCTACTACTGACATTGCAACTTTCACTACAACTTGAAGATGAACTCAGTGTACTTGAACCCGCTGTAGATTCTGGAAAAAAAAAAACCCCACACATATATTAACAGAGTATTATACAGTTGGAATTGTATGTATTTCTAAATTGTTTATTGAAATTTTCCCTAAATGTAAAAGAAATGTGCACAAGATAAAACTGAATAAACCATTTCTGCAAAACAATATAGACACACACATTTGTATATTAACCCAAAGAGTACAACATTCCACCTAAGGCAGGGGTGTCAAACTCACAACGTCACGTGACATGTCACGACATATCGCAACTTTTTTTCCATTGCCGGCAATGGGGTGGGCGTGGTTTCGGCATGACGGATCCGGCCCGTAGGCCGGTAGTTTGACACCCCTGACCTAAGGGGAAGGGATACCTAAGCAAAGACACATTTCTTTAAGATATATCATGAAATATATTTGATAAATGAAACTAAATGCAATCATCTGCAAAGTAAATCTTACCTGAGCTGCTGAGAGAGAAAATAGATTTTGAGTTGCTGAGTAACGGTATCAAAATGTTGATAGGAACCCATCCTTCTTTGTTTGTGCTCAAATTCCTAAGATACCTAAAAATACACATATGCTATCAAACTATTTTAAAAACCCAGCATCTGCAAGAAATCATAACATTATGGCTAAATTCAGAAGCAATACAGCCACCCCGTGTTTAGATATAGATGGTATTTGGAATGTAATCTTATATACACTCTGAAGATTCCAGATTTCCAGCTGTGATATGAATTCAAGTCAGAATCTCATTCTCCCATCTCAGACAATATTTTGTCTTGTAAATTCTCTCCTGAATGGTTCTGGCCATGATAGCACCTATATTAAATGCAAATTTAGTTTGAGAGACAAATTGAAAAATTTATTACATTTGTAAATCAGATTAACTTCCCAAGACTCTAGGCCAGTGTTGGCTGTGGAATTCTGGGAGTTGAAGTCCACATGCCTTAAAATTGTCAAGGTTGAGAAACACTGCTCTAGGCTATTTATACTGAATTATTTTAGTTTGTTTTATATTGTATTGTTGTAGTTTTAGCAAAGACTGTTGTTATAATGGGGGGCGGGAGAAGCAATATTCTAAGCTTCTTCAAGATATAATAATAATAATAATAATAATAATAATAATAATAATAATAATAATAATAATAATAATAATAATAATAATAATAATAAAGTTGGAAGGGATCTTGGAGGTCATCGAGTCCAACCCCTGCTCAGGCAGGTAACCCTATACTGTTTTGGACAAATGGCTATCCAGTTTCTTCTTAAAAACTTCCAGTGTTGGAGCATTCACCGCTTCTGGAGGCAGGTTGTTCCATTGGTTAATTGTTCTAAGTGTCAGGAAGTTTCTCCTTAGTTCTAGGTTGCTTCTCTCCTAATCATATATCTAAAATAGTATATATATAATGGGCATATATATATTTCAATATATTTTGTATTAAAATACAATACCAAAGACCATCTGCTCCTTCATGGATTAGCTGAACTACCTCTCCACTGTTCAGGATCAAGCCATTTGAGTTGCCTTTATTATAACTGGTTACAACAGTGTATTTACCAGGAACCTAAATACAAAAATGAGAAACCATAATTGGTTTAATAAGAAATAATCATCTATTAGAACTGTCACAATAAATAGATTGACATTTGGGACATAACTATACAGTGATATCAGTTTAGTTTTTCTACAGTGAAGCTCCCAAATGCAGTCTTCAGGGTTAAATTACAGACTATTTTATAACATTTCAGGATTGTAGCTTTCTCATATATATGATTTTACATTCATACAAGCATCTAAAATTTCAGAACCTTTAAGAAATGTTATAATTATGACTTATAATTATGTTACATTATTAGTAGCTACATTAGAATTGTTCAAAACTATATATAATTCTTTTTTTAATTATTTATTTATTTATTTATTTATTTATTTAATTTAATTTATATGCCGCCCTTCTCCCGACGGGACTCAGGGCGGCGCACAACATACTTAAAACCAAACATATATACAATCCCCCCCTTAAAACCGAATTAAACCAAATTTAGAGTTGCGTCTTTCAAATTCCTAAAAAACCCAGTATAAAATCCACCCTAGGTCAGGTCCGCTTGCTGAAAGAGCCATGTCTTGAGGGCGCGACGGAAGGTAAGGAGATCCGGAATTATCCGAATCTCGGGGGGGTAGTTCGTTCCAGAGGGTGGGGGCACCCACAGAGAAGGCCCTCCCCCTGGGGGTCGCCAGCCAGCACTGCTTGGTCGACGGCACCCTGAGGAGACCCACTCTGTGGGAGCGTACTGGTCTGTGGGAAGGGATCTGCGGCAGAAGGCGGTCTCGGAGGTAACCGGGTCCTATGCCATGAAGCGCTTTAAAGGTGGTAACTAACACCTTAAAGCGCACCTGGAAGGCCACTGGCAACCAGTGCAGCTCGCGCAGCAGCGGTGTCACATGGGAGCGACGAGTCCCTCCCAACACCGCCCGCGCGGCCGCATTCTGGACCATTTGAAGCCTCC
>NW_015387149.1:343593-346952 GCF_001527695.2 Protobothrops mucrosquamatus
CCCTTAGGTCTTTCAAAACCAGGTCAAACGGAGACACAAACAGGCCGCGAGATATCCTCTAGGCCGGGGCGGGCCAAGTCCAAGTCCAGGCCCAAACCCAGGCCCTTGCCCGGCCAAGGCCGCTGGAAAGGCCGCTGGGAAGGCCATAGAGATCGTCAAGGCTGCTGGGGAGGCTCTGAAAGGCCTCCAGTTGAAATCAGAACGGCCAAAAAGGCCCTCGGATAGTTCAAACAAACCGCTCAGCCATCGCCACCACCAGGGCTGCCACCACCAGGGGGCCGTCGAGGCTGCCCGAAGAGCCCTCCGAAGGTCCCAGGCCGCCGGGGAGGCTGAAAACCATCGTCGGGGGGGGGCACCTGTAGGGGCTGCCGCAGCCACCAAGAAGGCCACCGAGTCCACGCGGGCCTCCAGATCGTCGGGGAGGCCCTCCAGGTCGTCCAGGACATCTCCGAATCCGGAAGGGGCCGAGGGGGGCAGCCAGAAAAACCCCCACGATCAAAGCGGGCGCCCAGGGGAAGCCACCCAGGCCGCCATCCCAGAGGAAGCCGCCCAGGCCGCCACGAGGAAAGGTCATCCGGGCCGCCCAGGAGCCATCCGTGCCATCTCCCATGAGGAGGAGCCATACGAGCCGCCCAGGCCGCTGCCTCCCCCACGAGCACCTCCGCAGTCAGACGATCCGGGCCGAGCGATTCGGGCCGAGCTGTCCACCCCAAGGGCCACCGGAAAAGCCACCTACAAGCCACCAACGGGACCGCCGAGGACGGAAGGCCGGGGAAGCCGGGGAAGCCGAAGAGGCCGAAAAACGGTAACCAGTCGGCTCCACGTCCCCCGCGCCCCCATGCGTCCCGTATCTAGTCCTGGGGGGCTTACCGGGAGGGGGGGAGTCTCCGGACCTTTCAAGGAGCTTTCCAAGCTCCCCCTTTAGCCATTTCAGGCTCCGCGTTTTCGGAGCTATTCACCAAAGACCGCCATCTCTCACGCATGCGCAGTGATATTTTAATTATAATTATAAAAACCGCAAACATTAATTTTTCTTTAGTGATTACTTATTGAGTGGATTCATATATCTCATCACATTTCTACAATAAAGATGAAAATTACCAATTTCTTCTCTCCCTTTCCCTCTTCTTCTGCATCTGATGAATTAAGTGGATCTTCTGCACTAGACCAACCGTCATTTTCTTCAGAAGCATCAAGAGATTGACATGTTTTGGACCAACCTGAATAAATCAATAATTATTATTATTAGAAGATATTTGAGATTCTCTCTTTCTCTGACATATACACATAGAGACACATATATAGTTTTAATATAAAAATGCAGAATATATTTGGAACTAGGAATGACAAAACAAAATGAATGTAAATTTTTTTTCTGCTATTAGTTTCACATTCACCAAATTTTGGTTTTAAACATGAATAATGTTGCATTAAATCATATAGAAACATTTAATAATACCAGTATTTCATATTTTATGCTACAATACACAAAAAAGTACAAAACAAGGAACTCATTCAATATTGGCAAAGGTATGCTTAGAACAAGCAAATGATAATCACTGCATTTAATTTCGAATCTCTCACTTCCAATACAAATAACAACTACAGAACAGAACAAAAATATACATTTTCTTTATTTAACAATACAATTTCAAACAACTGCACATATTGTCTCATGTATCTTTCTATATTGGTTCAGTAATGTATCTTCCTCTCCTACTTTATTTATTACATGCAAGAAAGTAAACATAGCAGCAGGAATATAATTAGAAAATGTTTACTTGCTAATAACAGCTTCTATTGAATAAAATAAGAGGATGGTTTAGGGAAGATTTGGCAGGATGGTTCAGGGAGAATTTGAATGTACTTCTCCTAATAGCTAAGATTATACATTTAATCCCTCCCAATTGATACCAATAAATAGAACAACTTCTTTAATTGACAATGTCTGGAAATGTCAAACAAAGGAAACAAAGGAGAGATATTTGTGTCTGTGAATTTTTCTTTCTGAGATTTTTGCAGTCTATAACTATCATTTCCACCAGATCCCAAAGCATTTAAACTTAGCCAGTCATAGACTGCCAGTGCAGGGTTGCGCTGCAGCTAGACATACTTGAGTTTATATTGGTCATTATATTGATCACCTGAATCAAATTAGATCTGATATGGGGTCAGAGGGCTGAAAATTCCACAATCTTTGTTGTATTGAAAGAGCAGAAATGTAGAAGAAAAGAAATTATTTTTCTTCTATAGCTCTGCTAACTCTCTAATCTAAATCACACACTCAGCTACCATTAGTCATAGAGGACTAAACAGATACATAGTACAGATGGTCCTTATTTAGCAATTGCGTCATTTAGTGACCATTCCAAGTTAACTAACATTATGACCAATACTCACATTTATGGCCTTCACAGGTTTGTAAAGCTGAAGCAAGATCATATGCACAGTCATGGTTTCACTTAGCAATCGCTTTGCTTAACAACCAAGCTGCAGGTTGCAATTGCTAAATAAGGACTACCTGTGTCTTATTTTTTTTCTCTGCACTAGTAGCTCCTTGAACAAGAAACAGATCAATTTTTTTGTGATAATGGTAAATGGGAAACCTTCTGATTACATCCTGACATCTTTAGAAGGAAAAATATATATGAACAACAAATAGAAATTCTAAAAAGAACTAAAAAGGAAGCTTTTATCAAATAAATGTGCATAAATGAAGAATTAAAGGCAACAATCCTATCTACCAAATCCTACAATGACTAAATCAAGCAAGCAACCTGGTGTTTGAGAGCAGGTCTGCTGTGTCTCAAGAGGGCAAGGAAAGAAAGTCACAACAAGCCACACCATGCAGAAAGCTCAGTGATCTAAGCCCAAGAAAAATACGTTACCTTGCCTGCCTTGTGTTGTTAGTAAAAGGTAAGTGGCGCTGACCCACTTTGCCCTGTTCCATGTTAACACAGAACTTGCATCTGTGAAAGAACTGAATAATAAATATCCCTCTTTCATTACGCTGCAGCTATATTACTTCTACTATTGGAAGCTATATTTTACCTGTTCATAATTGAATGGAAACCCAGAAGCAGTTTGTTTTGCTCAGCTATTTATAGAGATAGTGTTCTTCATATGCCATGTTGAGTGCCTGTTCTGTATATTTTGTGGGAAAATGCATTTCTTTCCAGAGGGATTGTCCCCATTAGTGCTGACTGACAACTTTCCTTCCCCCTGGAAGCAGGCGATAGATCATAAACTGGGCTCTTATGGGCTCTCTTCGATATTCTTAATGTCCCTAGGCTTTGACCAAGCAAAGCAAGTAATATCCAATAGAATAAAGGACATGGAGTTCCAAGAAGAACTAAATA
>NW_015387150.1:0-2648 GCF_001527695.2 Protobothrops mucrosquamatus
GCCAGGGTGGGCGTGGCCAGCTCAAGGTCATTCATGTCGGGGGCACCTGTGGTGGCCCAGGCAGGGCTGGGGGGGGGTTCATTGTCTCCAGCTGAGGAAGACGAGATCAAGGTGAACACCATACCCTTGTCCACCAGAGGAGCCTTGCTGTCCCTCTCAAGCCATGCAGAGGACCCCCAGTGATGCAGGCTGCCTGGAGCCCTGGCCAGTGGAAGGCAAACGCCCAGTCCAGCCTTTCCCAAAAGCTGCACTTACCTCCTCCTCAAGGCTGCTGCTGATTGGCTCGCTCTCCTTGGCCAAGTTGCTCATGGTGTGTGCGGGAGGCAAAATGTGTGGGTCAGAGGGAGGCCCACTCCCTCTCCCTGTGAGGAGACCCGGCTTTGTAACCAAAGCAGTGATAGGATGGGAGACCATGAGGAGAGGTCAGGAGAAGGGGACAAGGGGATGGCAAAAGGGCAACAGGGCTGCTCATGGCCAAGTGCTAAGGCAGGACTTCCCTCAAATCCTTCCTCCCTCTCATTATAATCTTCCTTCCTTTCTTTCCCCCTTTTCTTCTTTTTCCTTCCCTCTTCTTCCTTCCCCTTTTTCCTTTCCATCTTCTTCCTTCCCCTCTTTCCTTCTTTTTGCTTGTCTTTCCTCTTTCCCTTTCTCCTTTCCTGTCCCTTCTTGGATGCTCAAATGCAAAAGGGGAAACATTTCTCAATGCCTCTTTGCCTTGTGATCAAATGCCACTTTTGCCTGTGCCACTTAAAAGATCGAGAACAAACCAGGCTCAGTTTATCCCTTGCTTGCAATTAGTGGGGGCGTCCACAGACAACAATACAGCAAAACTGTCAAAATGGCGGCTGTGATAGTTGATCAGAGCTCCTCTGTTTTTTATGTGCAACAGCTTTAGCATTTAGGAACAGAGGTAAGTTAGTTGCCTTTCTATTAATACATAATTCTTAAAAGGGTCCTGTAGGGACCCTGCCGTCGTCTAATTCAGACTGGAAATATAGCAAAGGAAAATATTTCTCCCCACTCTGCTTTTTCCTGTTTTCCCCACTGGAAATGGCTGTTTGCAACACACAAGGAGGGGATACTTTCCTAAGAGTTCACAATTCAAGAATACCAGTGTTAACTTGGATTGCCAATAAAATCCTGTCTGTGACAAAAGAGAACACAAAATTGCTTTCTCCTTTGAGCCCAAGTCTTAATGGATCCAGGATTGAAGCAGAACTGTGTGAATTAGGGCATCTCCAATCAAGTTGCCTCTCCTTCCTTCCTTCCTTCCTTCCTTCCTTCCTTCCTTCCTTCCTTCCTTCCTTCCTTCCTTCCTTCCTTCCTTCCTTCCTTCCTTCCTTCCTCCCTCCCTCCCTCCCTCCCTCCCTTTTTTCCCTCACTCCCATCCTCCCTTCCTTCCTCCCTCCCTCCATTCCTTCCTTCCTCCTTTTCTTTCTCCCTCCCTCCCTCCCTCTCTCCCTCCCTTCCTTTCTTCCTTCTTCCTTCTTTCCTTCTCTTTCTCATCTCTTTCCTTTCTCTGTGCTCAGGAAGGGGTAATGGGAGAAATTGCCAGCACTGCCAGTGTCCATGCTGCTGCTGGCCATCGCTATATCATGCGGGCGGGCAGAGCAGGTCCCGGTGAAAGGGAAGCCTAGTGGCTGTGAGGCTAGGTCAGTGAGGGAGCCATGGAGGTGCTGGTGTGGGGTGGTGGCACTGATCTACAACCTGGTTGTAGGTTTTAGGCAAGAAAAACCAAATGCACAGGTATAGTATAGGGGGTACCTTGCTCAATAGTAGTAACTGTGAGAGGGATCTCAGAGTCCTAGTGGACAATCACTTAAATATGAGCCAGCAGTGTGCTGTAGCTGCCAAAAAAGCCAACACAGTGCTAGGCTGCATTAACAGAGGGATAGAATCAAGATCACGTGAAGGGTTAACACCACTTTACAATGCCTTGGTAAGGCCACACTTGGAATACTGCATCCAGTTTTGGTCACCACAATGTAAAAAAAATATTGAGACTCTAGAAAAAGTACAGAGAAGAACAACAAAGATGATTAGGGGACTGGAGGCTAAAACGTACAAGGAACGGTTGCTGGAATTGGGTATGTCTAGTTTAATGAAGAGAAGGATGAGGGGGGACATGATAGCAGTGTTCCAATATCTCAGGGGTTGCCACAAAGAAGAGGGAGTCAAACTATTCTCCAATGCACCTGAAAGCAGGACAAGAAGCAATGGATGGAAACTAACCAAAGAGAGAAGCAACCTAGAACTAAGGAGAAACTTCCTGACAATTAGAACAATTAATTAGTGGAACAAACCTGCCTCCAGAAGCTGTGAATGCTCCAACATTGGAAGTCTTTAAGAAGAGATTGGACAGCCATTTGTCAGAAATGATATAGGGTTTCCTGCCTGAGCTGGGGATTGAACTAGATGACCTCCAAGGTCCCTTCCAACTTTATTATTATTATTATTATTATTATTATTATTATTATTATTATTATTATTATTATTATTATTATTATTATTATTATTATTATTATTATTATTATTATTATTACTACTACTACTACTACTACTACTATTATTATTATTATTATTATTATTATTATTATTATTATTATTATTATTATTATTATTATTATTATTATTATTATTATTATTAT
>NW_015387150.1:3201-5893 GCF_001527695.2 Protobothrops mucrosquamatus
ATTATTATTATTATTATTATTATTATTATTATTATTATTATTATTATTATTATTATTATTATTATTATTATTATTATTATTATTATTATTACTACTACTACTACTACTACTACTATTATTATTATTATTATTATTATTATTATTATTATTATTATTATTATTATTATTATTATTATTATTATTATTATTATTATTATTACTACTATAGCTGGTTGCATCCATCAAAGCCAGAACATGCTCAGATCCACAGGGCAGCCTTGGAACAAGAGAGGAACCACCCCACCACCCCACCACTCAGCACAGGAGACAGCCAGCTCTGGCATCCTGGATGAAGTCAGTCTGTGGGGCAAGATAGCCAGCAGGGACACCGGACTCCTCTGCCTGCTGGCTGCTTCTTGCGTGCACGTCCAAGGGGTGGGGCATCGGCGCCTATCACTGGTTCCAGGACTGCCCTGTGGATCTAAGGCTGAGCACATTCTGGCTTTGATGGCTGGCACCAGGTTGTAGATCAGTGCCCGGTCGGCCTGGGCCAAGCTGTGGTGCCGTGGCACGTCCTTCGCTCTTTCCAGAGCAGGTCCCCGAGCCAGACGGAACCACATGGTGGGCCGGATCCGGCCCATGGGCCTGGATTATTCGTAGGCTAGTGTGCATCCATTTACTGGATATGTTCAAGTAGAGGGTGGGTAGAGATGGTTCAATTTGGATTCTTATGCTATGCAAGGGTTTGGACTTAATGAGCTAGCTGGCCCCTTCCATATATAAGATTCAAAATCTGCTGATCTTTTTAGTTTAAATGAAAAAAACTACAAGCTGATTCCAAATATGTTATCCAATACATTTTACTTTAAGTGCTTATCTATTCTTCATCCATCAACCTAAATAGAACTGGTTTATGGAACTTTCAAAGAAAAATCTTTCAACTTAAAATATGTACACAACCTCTATGCAGCCAGCATTCCTTCAAAGAGACTTCCCAGTCCCCAAAAAGATTAGTGCTAAAGGAATCTAGATATAAATGAAGTAAATGTTTAAACTATCCTAATTTTAAATAATAACAAGAAAAAACTGGAGATCTTTATAGGGAGCACATTCTAGATGCCAAACTTTCAAATACCCTTGGTGTTACATCATAGCATTATCATCTCCAAGTAAACCCATTAATTTAGAAAGAATTATTTTATTTTTTCAGAATGTGCTATCCATGAATGGCCATATTAAAAAATGAACAATGTGTCATAATGTCATGGGACTGAAATAATGTGCAGCTTCATGCAATGTATTTGTGTGAATAGACATGTATGAAAGAAACCAACCCAAAATGGGAAAGAAGGCAAATATATTTGTTCAAATAGATTTCAGCCTATGATTATATGGAAAAGTACTAGAATTTTTTTACTAGTTTAATAACCTCCAGAGAAACACCTACCAAATATTTCCTTCCCAAACTTGTAAGATATGTAGACCTTCTCTTCCCAGGAGGCTTTGTGAAAATAAAACAGGAAGAAAAAGACAAAAATCGGAAGCAAATGGTTTTGTGAAGCCTCTTGATGAAATCCATCTAGTGAGAAAAAACTGCCCCTGATTCATCCTTAAAGGAATGGATCAGTGTTGGAGAGAATTCTTGGAAGGAGCTTAGGGAGGTATCTTTTGAACTCTATCCTATTACCAACATACAAGAATCATCGAAGATTTTACAGAAATATCAATAGAGTGCTCTTGAAGTTGAAGGCATTGACCATTTCTCTGTGCCGGATCAACAACTGGATGAGGCCATGTTTACCTGTATAGCTGCAATTGAGGGACATGCTATTCTGAACCCCAGGATTGAGAAGAACGGAGGACAGTAGCTGTGCAAATGCCATTTCCTGGGCTCAGATACAAGTGAGTTGGAGTTATTTACAACTGGCATGCAGTCCTATTTGATGAGGACAGGTTGCCAACCTTTGAAAGGTCCTGCTCAGACAAGTTCGTTGGGATAGATGCTTTTGTTACTGCCACAATTAGAAATGGGCAAAGTGACAGCCTCCAAATGTGATCTGCACACACAAGTGTTTTCCGCTTCCTGCCCATCCCCAATGGGCAAAATAACACTGCGGGAAGCAGAAAATTGCCAGAATAAAGATATTCACAAGGTTGCTATGAGCAGGAGTGCTGAAAGAAGAAACACGTGCTTTGCATAGAGAGAGGTGGGAGCAGAAGAAATATCTGAATGTCCATCACGTACAGATACATATTTTCTTTTTTCCTCTTGACTGAAGAGCCAAAATAAGTGTGTATTACTGGAGAGATTCTGAGAGACTCTAACAATGACTATTTAATATAGCACAAAAAACATTTATGTATGGCACAGATTTTGTGGGACCCAGAATTATGTAATCTTGTTTACAGATGTGAATGTATTTAAAAATGAAGAGGGCTTTATAGTTTTAAACTCCTCTTGATAGCCTTAATTTTGGTCTCCATATGAAGCAGGATGGAAAAAAGGTACAGGAGGGTGTTAGAAGGTAAGTCTTCATCCTGGTTCATCCAAGCCGGGAATAAATAAGCAAACATGGCGACTGCTTTGGGAAGAAGGTTACAGTTTATTGCAGAAGACAGATAAGCAGCAGAGGAGAAGAAAAGAGAGAGTGAGCACATGGGCAGATGGTCTTTTTATACCCTCTAGCCCTGCCTGGAAGTTTCCTGTTCCTGT
>NW_015387150.1:9177-15466 GCF_001527695.2 Protobothrops mucrosquamatus
AGCAGAGGAGAAGAAAAGAGAGAGTGAGCACATGGGCAGATGGTCTTTTTATACCCTCTAGCCCTGCCTGGAAGTTTCCTGTTCCTGTGGCATGAACTTTGAGGCTATTTCTGAGTGTTTTTCTAGGCTTTGATATCTGTGGTTTAATCCCATTAACATATCCTGCTTCCCAGGTGATGGGGCTAATGGCTCTTAAGAGTTTCTTTTGTCTTGAGGTCCCTGGCTCCAAACTTTCTGATGGTTCCACATCTGCATATGTATAAGACCAGCTACTGCCCTGGGCAAGGAGATGAGGCCAGGTTTGGTTTCTGCTTTTCAAAAAAAAATGCTTTTAAAAATCCTTTTGGTGAACAATATTTTTTTCCTGCCTTTTTAATATTTCCTTCTCTGGGTTAACTTCCCACAAGGGACTTGGTGTACCAAAGATAGGAGAGAAAAAAGAGAAAACAATGGACAAAAATGGCTCATTCGGACTTTGCTAATTTGAAAGAGTTAAGAATATAATTGGGAGGAAGTTACTTTCTTACCCCATTTTTATCCTCAACCCACCAAAAACAATTCATGTTTCTCTCAAGCAAGCAAACAATTATACAGAAAATATGCCAGCAGAAAGAATGGGAAATCTCAGAAATCAGCTTACAATCAACTTATAACAGTTTAAAAGAAGCAACCTAGAACTAAGGAGAAACTTCCTGACAGTGAGAACAATTAACCAGTGGAACAACCTGCCTCCAGAAGCGGTGAATGCTCCAACACTGGAAGTTTTTAAGAAGAGAATGGACAGCCATTTGTCCGAAATGGTATAGGGTTTCCTGTCTGAGCAGGGGGTTGGACTAGATGACCTTCAAGGTCCCTTCCAACTTTACTATTATTATTATTATTACAATTGGCACCTATTGTAAAATTCCTGCATTTCAATAATCTGATCTAACTCAAATGTTTGATATCAAACCTAGTTTGAGTATGGATGCTTTCTGTGTACACTATGGCTTTAATAGTCAGCAAAAATAGACACAACCCCCCCCCCCCCCCCACGGTTTCTAACAGTAGAATGAGGTCTGAATCTAAAAATAGATAAAGCAAACTGGAAAAAGGAGTGTCTAACTGCAAGAAATGTTTTAAAGGTATGTATTGCAAGTGGCAAATATAGGCACAAATTAGAAGAAAAGCTGGGTCACCTTGGGCCAGTCACTGTCTTCTGGCCCTAGGAAGGAAGCAATAGCAAACCACTTCTGAAAAATTTTGCCAAGAAAACTGCAGGGACTTGTCTAGGCAATCACTAAGAGTCAGTGCTGGCTCAAAGGGACCAAAAAAAGGGGATACCACGAAAAAGACAATCGAGACAAACAAGATAGTTGCAAATGAAAATATTAGTTTTACTGATAAAAGAAATAAAATTTAGGGAGGGAAACCAAATGGGCTTGAGTGCATTCTGTTGTAGGAAGGGACTCAAGATGTCGAAGTATGTTTGAACTATTATAGACCAGAAAAATGTATAAACATAAAATTTCTCATGAATGGTATTTACAACATGTCATTTGAGTGCTGAAACTTAAAAAAAAATCCATGTCATCATTTAGATATTTGAATTAAATGAAGCACATCTGGGATATTGTGTCATTTATGTTGAAAGGATCCTGTTTTGGAAACAGTACTAATGGTTTTTGGATTTGAAATATTTTTCACATAGTTATGTATTGATAAAATTTCCCCGTACATTTGAAAAGAAGAGTTCTACTTGAACTCAGTAGAAACTTATTAATCACAATAAGTATGTCACAATAACCATAGTCAGTTGTAAGACGCTTATTTATTAGATGGCAAACTGGTAAAGATGCTCCACCATCTTGCCTTTCCAGTGTTTTTTACTATTTCCCCTTACTTTTGTTTTTAATCCTGGCCAGGTAGGCTTTCTTTTAAACAAAGAATGCAGCTACACACTATATTTATTTTCAAAGTGTGCCTATGGGAACCATGTGGGGCACAGAAAAAGAAACACCGGCAGAATCCAACGATTTTGGCCAAATGAGTGAGTGTCACAATATCATGATGCAAACTTTGCCCCTAACATACTGTACATGTGTGTGATCTCATGACATGCATACAAAATGGACACCGTTTACATGGCAATGGGACTATGTTCATTTCATCATTCCCACCCCCCACCAATGATAAAATGATTGTTCCAAATAAAGGTAGTTTGCTTTCTATATATCGGCTTCTGAAATAATTCTATTAATGGAAGAATCTTTTTAAAATTATGTAAACTGTGATAAAGCATTGGAAATCCACAAGTGAGGTGTTTACTGGGCATCCCTGGGCATCTACCATATCTAACATATTAACAGAATAACAGAGTTGGAAGGAACCTTGGAGGTCTTCTAGTCCAACCCCCTGCTCAAGCAGGAAACCCTATAACATTTCAAACAAACGGCTGTCCAATCTCTTCTTAAATCCTCCAGTGTTGGAGCACCCACAACTTTTGGAGGCAAGAAAGCAACTGTTGTTCTCTGACAATAAATGGTAAAGCCCATTGCTAAGTTAAACAGGACTTCATTGACTAGATGAAAATTTCCTTGGGGACTCTATTAGAGCCACTGTGAATTCCATCACAGAAGAAATGAGGGAAGGACAAGAAATAATAGAGAAATATGTGAATATGTGAACTAAAGAAACCAGCAGAGGGAGTACAGAGATCATTGGATCCCTCTAGTTTTGCTACAAGTTAATTACCAGTCTAAACCACTCCTTTTCTTATACAATATATCTCAGCTACATTATACTTTTTATGGGAACCAAAACCACAAGTTCAGACAGACCTTGTTGATAGCCTGTCACTCCAGTGCATGTACTTAAATTGTAGGGGCAAATTTTATTTTAAAATATCACTTATCAAAATAGAATGCTGGCTAGAAAAAGGTGGAATAGACAACATCACCACCAGATGGATCTGTAGCTGGCTGGCAAACTGTACTCAATGAGTAGTCCTCAATGGCACTACATCCACATGGAGAGAAGTAAGCACAAGGTTCTGTCTTAGGCCCAGTACTCTTCAATATCTTCATAAATGACTTAGATGAAGGAATTGAAGGGGAACTCATCAGATTTGCAGATGATACCAAACTGACAGGAATAGCCAACACCCCAGAAGACAAACTCAGGATCCAAAAAGATCTTAACAAACTTGAATAATGGGCCCTATCCAGCAAAATGAGTTTCAATGTGGAGAAAAGCAAAGTTTTACATTTAGTCAGGAAAAACCAAAGGTACAAGTACAGAATGGGCAAGACCTGGCTTAAAAACAGTAACTGTGAGAGGGACCTTGGAACGATCACTTGACTATGAGCCAGCAGTGTGCAGCAGCAACCAAAAAAGCTAATATAATCCTGGGTTGTATAAACAGAGGCATAGAATCATGATCACACAAAGTATTAGTATCACTTTATAAAACCCTAGTTAGACCACACCTGGAATACTGCAGCCAATTTTGGTCACCATATCACAAAAAAGATGTTGAGAGTTTGGAAAAAATTCAGAGAAGAGCAACTAAGATGATCAAAGACCCGGAGACTAAAACATACAAAGAATGGCTGTGGGACTTGGGTTTGGCTAGTCTAAAGAAAAGAAGAAATAGGGAAAACATGATAGCAGTGTTCCAATATCTGAGGGGCTGCCACAAGGAAGAGGGGGTCACGTTATTCACCAGAGCACCAGAAGAAAGGATGAGAAACAGTGGTTGGAAACTGATCAAAGAGAGAAGCAACCTGGAATTAAGGAGAAACTTTCTGACAGTGAGGACAATCAACCAGTGGAACAGCTTGCCTCCAGAAATTGTGGGTGCTCCATCACTGGAGATTTTAAAGAAGAGATTAGACAGTCACCTGTCTGAGATGGTATAGGTTCTCCTACTTGAGCAGGGGGCTGGACTAGAAGACCTCCAAGGTCCCTTCCAGCTCTATTCTTTTCTAGACCTATAAATATACATCTGCAGTTGGATTCAGGAAATACCAGATTTATGAATGTTGCATCATAGAAATAAAATACATTGCTAACTTGAAAATGCTGTCCTATGCAGTTCTAGTCCTTACTAAGAGGGGTAGGAATATGACCTAAATGCTTTTTCTTTCCTTGAGATGTCAGGCTGCCTGATTGCCATGAATAGTGGAGTCTGCAAAAAAACTAAGCCTTGATATGGATTTCTGAATGATTTTCTTGAGCCTATCATCAATTATCTGTCATATCACAGGCTAAAGGGTTTGCAAATGTAAATACAATCCAGGAAAACTGCAGATACACTCTTCATTTTCAGTAAGGAAGATCATACAATCAGTGCAACATTAAGGCTCCATTTGAGGGACCTCTTACATTACATCCACATCAACTCTGTTTTATCTAGGTGCGTAAAAAACGAAGACTGCCATATTTGGCTGGCCCAAATTTAAATGGGAACTTGATGGCAGCAGGAACTTGCTATGTATCTTTGCAGATATTTAGTAGTTATCCAGATTTGGTATCCATCCAGAGCAATTATGGATTCTATCAACTCAAAGTTTTGCCTAAAAAAAAAGACCTATATACATAAAGCAGCCTGGTTGTAGTTATAAGCAGATACCAAAACCTGAGAAAAATATAAACTTGAAAAAAGCCACAGATCTTTTTACTGCATCAATCAATCAATTAACCAGAATAGAGTGGGAAGGGACCTTGGAGGTCTTCTAGTCCAACCCCCTGCTCAAGCAGGAGACCCTATACTATTTCAGACAAGTGGCTGTCCAGTCTTTTCTTTAAAATCTCCAGTGATGAAGCACCCACAACTTCTGAAGGCAAGTTGTTCCATTGATTACTTGTTCTGTCAGGAAGTTTCTCCTTAGTTCTAGGTTGCTTCTCTCCTTGATTAGTTTCCATCTGTTGTTTCTTGACTCACCTTCTGGTGCTTTGGAAAATAGGTTGACCCCCTCCTCTTTGTGCCAGCCCCTCAAATACTGGAATATTGCTATCATGTCACCCCAGTCTTTCTTTTCTCCATATTAGCCATACCCAGGTCCAGCAATCCTTCTTCATATGTTTTAGTCCCCAGCCCTTTAATCATGTTAGTTTTTCCAAAATCTCAACAGTTTTTTTTGTAATGTGTCCAAAACTGGATGCAGTATTCCGGGTCTGGTGTTACTAAGGTTTTATAAAATGGTAGTAATACTTCACGTGATTTTGATTCCATGCCTCTGTTTATACAACCAAGGATTATATTAGCATTTTTGGCTGCACACTGCCATCACCCAATGTTTATTTCATTTTATTAAATTGTATGGGTGGCATACAATAAAATCAATCCTAAATTACAATTTAAAAACCCATACATATGGAAGAAAATCCATCATACCAAAGTAATAAAATGCCCAGGAACCACCCCTCACCCAAAGCACTAAGAGAACAGCCCAATGCAAGACAGGAGAATCTTATGTGAGATTATGACAGAAGTGCAACAACCGTGATGTGATGCTTTCTAAACCTCATCAGATGATGGTGTTTATTAGAAAGAATCTGGCGTATGCCAAATCTGCCTGAACATATAGGATGAATAGAACTAAAAAAAAAAACCTGACTTCCTTTTTTATTAGTTTTATTTATTTATAGCATAAAATGAGAAAATACAAAAGCAAATAGTAGGGGACAACAGTAGAAAAAGGGAAAACAAAAAAGGTGTGAAGAAAGGGAGGGGAAGAAACAAAAGGCATTGACTTCTGACTCTCTCTGTTGCAGTAAAATCAGACATTAAAATAAAATCTCAACTTTTTTTACATTTCTATAGTAGTATGCACTAGCCATTTCTGTATCGGCAAATCAGTCTAATCAGTAAAACCCAAAATTATAATATCATTTTTTTCCACCTCAAGCACAAAGTCCAGACGTGGTTTCCAAGTAGAAACAAAAGTAAAAAACTGATTTACATATACATATACATATACATATACATATACATATACATATACATATACATATACATATACATATACATATACATATACATATACATATACATAATACAAAATAAAAATGCGAACACCAGGAGAGTATAAGACAATTAAAAGTTTAGTAAAAAAACATCCTCATTAACCCCTTTGGCTATCATTCTATCCTTACTTCTGCTGCCTTTCCGTGTCAAACCACCATGGGGGCGTATCACCTCATTAGGTTTATAATCACTCTCTAGATGTTTCCTCTCATCTCGGATGGAGTGTCTTTTACAATTCATCGTCTCCCCTTGTTGAAAATCATCCTTCCCACCGTCCCA
>NW_015387150.1:15480-29040 GCF_001527695.2 Protobothrops mucrosquamatus
TTGACTTTGTGCCCTGAGGATGTCGGAAGGATCCGACGAAAGCTTGGCCCCTATGATTGTATGCTTTTAAAAGTTTTTAAAGGTTTTTTTACTAAACTTTTAATTGTCTTATACTCTCCTGGTGTTCGCATTTTTATTTTGTATTATGGATATTCCCAGGAGTCATTCGTCTGTCTTTTATGTCATTTGCAACCATATACATATACATATACATACTGTACTATTTTACCTTATCTATAGAATACATATATTTAACAATCATTAAGTATTCATCTTTAAGAGAAATATGATAGGTATCTTCAGAAATTATTTATTTATTTTCAGGAGAGTATCTTTTGAATTTCTTCTGGGCATGAAAAAAAAAGAAATCTCTTCCATAGTCTATTTCAGGGGTCTCCAATCCCCAGACCACAGCCTACTACCAGGCCGTGGCCTATTCAGAATTGGGCCGCACGAATGGCTGGCCAGAGCGTGCACTGCTCAACTTGCATGTTAGCGGGCACTTGCGCACATTGGCTCCTTCCTTGCTCAAGTTAAACTGTGCACATGCATGCTAGCCTGCCACTCATGCAGCCCAGTTCCACTTCGCCTTCCCCAGCCAGGTTGCCAAGCTGCAAAGGTCGGGGACCGCTGGCCTATTTAATGGAAGATGCATAATATCTACTAAAAATAAGGGCTAAAAATAATTGTCAAATAGTAATTGCATTCTGGATTGGAGCTTTAGAGCAATTCTAGCTCAATAAGAAATATTTTTTAAATGAACCCTGTTAGTAACACCCAGCAATAATAGAGACAAATGAAGAATATGATTTTATTTATTTATTTATTTATTTATTTAAAAAGCTTCACACAACATTCAGGCATAACATGGCTGGTTTGTGGCTTAAACAAATTGTAAGAAGCTAGCTATTATGGCTTATAATTCATGTTTCACGGAGCCCTGGTCAAGGAAATCATGACTAAGTCCGGATTGTTAATTAAACAAGTCACTGAAAAGTATCTTTTAAATAAGAATTTGCCTTGTCAAGGAGAAGACTACATTGATTAGCTTGCTGATTTTTAAAGAAAACTTCTCCTGCTTGAGCAGGGAGCTGGACTAGAAGACCTCCAAGGTCCCTTCCAGCTCTATTCTATTCTATTCTATTCTATTCTATTCTATTCTATTCTATTCTATTCTATTCTATTCTATTCTATTCAAGTCTAGGAAATCTGAAAGATAAAAGGATCATGCTGATGTCTTGATAAATTTCCCAATTTTCAACAATCCAAAATCTAGCCCAAGATAATACTTTAAATGAAATTAAAACCTAGCCTTTTGTTCTGGATACAGAAAGTTGTCATGTTATAAAGTTGTGCAAGTGTTGACGGCTCATAGAAGGCATTTAATTGGTTTGATTGCTTTTTACTCTTGGCACTGTTCCCAAATGAATGTAGAAAAATATGCATTTTTGTGAGCTCCAATTTCATGACCTTTGACCCTTCAGCTGGAACTCTTGGCAGCACAATTGCTAACTCAGCTTCAGAAGAAGAAATGGCTTATCTAAAGACGTTCAGGAAAAAAGACATGCAGTTCCTATGGGGAATCTTATTTTCTGATCTCACAACTAGTAAACCAGCTCTCCTTCCTGGGTTTGCAATTAAATATACTCACTTGAGTATAAATATATTCACTCTCTAACTTGTTTTGTCCTGCCTTTGGGGAGAATATATCTGCATTTGCTATTTAAGCTGATGTTGTCATGTGGTCATGTCAGTTTGACTCTAAGATTGTATAAGAAAATCCTGTCCCAAGTGAGATATTTTGTCAATCGTCAGAAAACCTAGAAAACCACATCCTCCCAATGACAATTCCTCTGCTGCTATCCACCCTGACCTTTCTGTTTCAGGAGAGCAATGACCAACTGCTTTCCTTCTTGTGGGCAGGTCTTTCTGGATAAATATACTTTTATGCATGTTGTTTGTATTTAAGATATATACAACATTAAACTGATTTTACAATAAGAACAGAACAGAACAGAACAGAACAGAATAGAACAGAATAGAATAGAATAGAATAGAATAGAGCTGGAAGGGACCTTGGAGGTCTTCTAGTCAAGCCCCATTCTCAAGCAGGAGAACGTATACCATCTCAGACAAGTGACTGTCTAGTCTCTTTTTAAAAATCTCCAGTGATGGAGCGCCCATGATTTCTGGAGGCAAGCTGTTCCACTGGTTAATTGTCCTCACCGTCAGGAAGTTTCTCCTTAATTCCAGGTTGCTTTTCTCTTTGATCAGTTTTCAACCATTGTTTCTCGTCCTTCCCTCTGGTGCTCTGGTGAACAACGTGACCCCCTCTTCCTTGTGGCAGCCCCTCAGATACTGGAATACTGCTATCATGTCTCCCCTATTTCTTCTTTTCTTTAGACTAGCCAAACCCAAGTCCTGCAGCCGTTCTTCGTATGTTTTAGTCTCCAGGACTTTGATCATCTTAGTTGCTCTTCTCTGAATTTTTTCCAAACTCTCAACATCTGTTTTGTGATATGATGACCAAAATTGGCTGCATTATTCCAGGTGTGGTCTTACTAGGATTTTATAAAGTGGTACTAATACTTCATATGATCTTGATTCTATGCCTCTGTTTATACAACCCAGGATTGTATCAGCTTTTTTGGTTGCTGCTGCACACTGCTGGCTCCTAGTCAAGTGATTGTCCACTAGGACTCCAAGATCCCTTTTATAGAAATTAAAGTATCATGATGCACTTGCATGCAGGCATAACAAGCAGCTTTAAAAAAGAAAGACTTACCTCTCTGCTCCCTTTTTAATATCTTGAGAATCTCATTTACTAGGAATGTAGTAATAGCAGAATGGTTATAATTCTTTCCTTATAAATAAAAAGGTTGCCATTTTCAAAGCCAATGAAAACATGTTTTAATTTCACTGAGCTTTCTGATTTTCTCCATTCAATGTTTTTCCAGTCACTCAAGATACAAGGCTTTTGTTATTTGTTTGTTTGGTTATTTATTTGTTTGGTTATTTATTTATTGATTTATTGATTCATTGATTCATTCATTCATTCATTCATTCATTTATTTCCTGCCTTTATTATTTTTACAAAGCAGCGAACATATCCAACACACCTTCCTTCTCCTCTTTTTCTTACAGCAACAACCCTGTGAGGTGAATTGAGCTGAGAGTGACTGACTGGCCCAAAGTCACCCAGTTGGCTTTCAGGGCTGTGAAGGGACTTGAACTCACTGTCTCTTGCTTTCTAGCCAAACTGGCTCCCAAATTACCCCAATTCCTATGAGCTATTCAAGAACTGGGCAATATATGTTTTTACCTCAGGTGACTGGAAAAACCATTAGATGGTGCACCACTGCAATTTAAAAAAAACATGGAAAAGTAGGAAGCTCATGTAGTAACTGATTTTTTTAAAAAAAATCTGGCAGATACTTCTTACAAGGTAAAAGATACTTATTATGCTACTGGTGCATTTGAGGTAAATATAGCTCTAAAAGACATTGGAAAGCATGCTATGCATTGACTCAATTGAAAGGATATTTCTTCTGCTTCAAAGAAGCCAATATGAGGTTAACTTGCAAAAAATAAAAATGCACCATCTGAAACAAATATAGTATAGGCAATGTAATTTTAAAAACTAGTTCAGAACTAGAGCAGAAGATCACATTTTGAGACTTATGTTTAGGGTGAGTGTGAAATAAAAAAGTGTGTGAGTGAGTGAGTGTTTGTGTGTGAGTGATGTGAGTGAATGTTTATTTCATACTCACCACAAAACCTAAAACATACAAAGAACAGTTACAAGAATTGGGTATGTCTAGTCTAATGAAGAGAAGGACGAGGGGGGACATGATTTCAGTGTTCCAATATCTCAGGGGCTGCCACAAAGAAGAGGGAGCCAAGCTATTCTCCAAAGCACCTGAAGGCAGGACAAAAAGTAATGCAGGGAAACTAACCAACGAGAGAAGCAACCGAGAACTAAGGAGAAATTTCCTAATGTTGAGAGCAATCAACCTAGTTTGCCTTCAGAGGTTGTGGGTGTTCTATTACTGGAGTCTTTAAAAAAGAGACTGGACAACTATTTGTCTGAAATGATACAGGAGGTTGGACTAGAAGACCTTCTAGGTCCCGTTCAACTCTATTATTCTTTATTCTATGTTCTAGGAGTGTGGAATTAATAGATGGCAACATCATCTGTTTTTGCTTTCACTGTGAGAAGCATAATTGGTCAGTACTCTCTTTTTTGGAAAGACTACGTAATTTCAATTGTACTAGAGTCATTAACTGTAGTTTATGAACTATAGTTTCATAAATCTATTTTTTGCCATCAGCTATCAAAGCTGGAGAGCAATTATTTTCTCTTGCTTTATTCAGGTGATTAAAGAAAAGATTCTTGCTTTTCTAATCATTACCAAGAGAAAAGGTTATTAATAGAAATATAACAGCATACACGTTATACTTCAAATTTATACAAATTTGGGAGTTTAATACTACAAATGCAAATTACAAATGACTTGATTTACATATCATGAGAAATCACAATCTGGATTTGTTTTAATTTTGGCTTACTGAGTTGTGTCAAATTGGTCATTGTGGCTTATGCAAGAAGTAATAATTCAAATAAACCATGACTTAACACATATATCTCATATGATTTATGCAAAGGTCTGTTCTTAACACTGGGATACATGACTTATAGCTTCTGATTTGGTCCCTAAGACACTGGCGCAGAACAGGTAGATCTCATTAAAGATTGGACATATACACAGAAGAGGAGCATAAAAATGTAAGAAGGGTTTTAACCAATCCCTTTCTTGACCTGGAGATTGTTGAAGGTCAACATGAATATAATTCTAAATGGCAACATTTCAAGACAATGTGGAGGTTAAACTGACATATGTTTTGTTTGTTTCTTATAGACATAGAATATTTATTAAACACATGAAAGCAACTGATATTTTGATTTGATAGTATTCCCTACTTCCTAGCCCCTAAACATAAATAATTATCACTGCTATGATTCTTATTTAAGAATCCATACTGATTTATGGGCTGTTATTTAAAAACATGTGCCAAGAGAGCCATATGTTGCTTACTATAATGCATAATATAGGACACAGAAAGCAATAATGCTTTTATGTTGATTTCTTTAAAAAAGAAATTAAAAAAACCTTCTTCCTTTACCAATGAATTATATATTCCTCATGTATGTATTTTTTTTTAGTTTTGACCAATATAGTTTTGACCTGTTTTCCTTGTTACCTTCTGGGAGGAGGCTTCGTGGTATCCATAGCAGAACATCCAGATTAAGCCATAGTTTCATTCCATATAGCATTAACCTTGTGAACTCTCAAGCTTTGTCCTTCTGTTATATATTCCCGATGGACAGTATTTAATATTTATTGTTATGTATATGTAGGTGTGTGGGTCTATACATATGTTGTATATAGTATGTTTAAGTGTGTGTCATGTATGTGTTTCACTTTGAGAGCGGGCAACTAAATTTCATTTTTGATGTGTGCTGTTGTGCCCACAGTAAAAAAAGGACAATAAAGGGTATCTTATCTTATCTTATCTTATCTTATCTTATCTTATCTTATCTTATCTTATCTTATCTTATCTTATCTTATCTTATCTTAATCCATGATCTTTGGTCCTAATGGGGAGGAATATTGACCATAATAATTCTCCAGCATGGAAATTGACAAGTTGGGGTAGAATAGGTTTCTAGTTTATTTTGATCGTACTGCAGAATTCTAAGAATATCTTTCTGTGAAATACTGTATACCTAAATTTCCTTTTTTCTAGTAATGCAGCCATTTATTGAACTAAAATTCAGCAAATGTCCACTTGACACTCACTTTTGCTACTGATTGAGTGTAAGATTTGATTAGGACCCAGGTCACACCAGAAAATGAATTTGTGGACCATTGCACAATTTGTGGAGCATTGCACGATTTAAGATTTTCTTCTACTACTCAGGATCTCTCTTTAAGAATTTTTAAGTGTGTATAACTGGTATTCTGCTGAATCAATATTATACAATACTCCAAAAATGCGGCAATCAAAGATAGTGAAACAATGATGGACCAGGTGAAACCAGTCTGAAATAGTGTGAAGTATCCAGGGCTAGAAAATATGCTGTGTCAATCATTTACACAATTCTTCTGGAAAAACAGAGGTAAATATTATGAAGTATTTTTTTAAACCCAGTAACCATGGGTGGTTGGGATTTTTTCCCCCCTCGATACCTCTAACTCTCAGCATTTCCTGATGATAAAACAACAGGGGCTGATATTATTCCCAGTGGGTGAGTGTTGTGATCTTAAAATGTGGGAGGCAGGAAAGAGGAAATTCAATGAGAACCATATGTTGTCTGGTTTTGCCTCGCTTATGTTTATGAACATTGTGGTACATAAAGATTCATTTACTAGCTTCAGTTATTGATCTGTTTTGCTATTCTGAAAATACAGTCATTTCTGTTCCCATTGTACTGTCAGTTCAAGTTAGTTCATGCCATATAAACTGAAAGAACCTTCTTCAGTTCATATACAAGGAACCTTGAGGTCAATCTTGGGCTGGGAGGGATGTGTTCAAGGAGACATTTAAAAGGTTCAGCTTCTTCAGTTATGCACTCAGTAGACATGTTTCTAATGAAATTAAATTTAATATATGCAATAATTAAAACTGTTAGGTTCAGGTCCTGCCTTTTCTCAAGAGCTCAGTTTGACTTACAAGGGGTACTTCCTCTTACCTTTACCATAAACTTGCTAGATAGGTTAAACTGAGTTGTCCATTGTCTTCAACAGATTGTAAAGATACTTCTTCTAGATATCCTGATGGATTCATGGGTGATGCCTATATACTTAAATATTATTCTAAAGCTCTGACGTGCTAAATCTCTGCCTACTAGCACAACAGTTGGCAAAGTGATATTGTCATTCTTGCACAGAGGAATTTGGATTTTCATCATGTAATAATATTAAATGATAATAATTCTTTTAAAACAAGGAAATTTGGGGGTACACTGGACCTTTTGTAAAATGGGAGCTGGTTGCTACATGATGAAGTCTCGATAAACTTGGCATACATTTGTGGTTTACTGTTCTGATTTATTCCTGTTCTCCTCTTTTTTTTTGGTGTCCATATACTGCTTCTTTCACTGCAATGCTTTAGAGAAAATTGAGAGGAGTATGGAGTGGAGTACGGAGTGAGAAGTATATAAAACAGTACAACACTGCAACTCTACAACAGTAGTCAGAGGCAAACATTAATGGATTTTTGGAACAATCAATTTTTTTTTTGCTTACACAGTAGTGGAAGATTGGGGAGCAGTATGACTTACACAGATGGATTAAATCAAATCAAAATATAGACGGGGCACTACTACAAGTTAATTTATTTTAAAAAGATACTATCATAAACCAAAAAACAATATAGAGCAATATCAAGCCACAAGAAAGGAAAGGGGTGACAACACCATCAGCAACAGAAAGAGGTCATAGGTATGTTTTAAATTATAATTGTGAATTGCAAAAAAAGGGGGGGCATGCTTATGTTTTAAGTCATGACTGACACAAGGCAAAAGAGACTGAGGGAGGTAGAAAAGGCTTCAGCAAGAAACACAGATACTTGTCTTTCTTCCAATCTAATATTTCCTTCTGTTTCTAAAGGCACATCCATGTACACTTCCCAGAAGATCTGTGCATGCCAGACTTTGCGAGTGTCTTATATTGGGAGATTTCTGTCACTATTTTGACCATCTTAGAGGATTTGTATACTGAGCATTATTATTTAGCTGAATAGCTGCTAACCCCCTTAAAATCTTAAAGCAATTTTCACCGACCATGGGGGGGGGGGGGAAACAGCATAAGTACGGTATGCTTCTGCTGACAATTAAAGAGGCTTTCTCAGTGACATTAATATTGGATTTTTAAACTGCTACTTCTTGCCCAGATTTTGAGCGCAGTGAACATACAATCCAGAATGTTACTTGTAATTCCCATGTAGCAAATTTCATCACACTAAAATGCATAATTCTATTTTTAGGGAATAGAAGAATGTCCACTAAATGATTAGTAGGATGTCTATTATGTCTTCTTAATATGAATATTTTGGCATGTTTGAGTGCTACTAGGTACAGCATTCTAAATGGATATCTCTTAGGAGGAGACCTACCAACAATTTATGTATCACAAGGGCTGTTAGTTCTGCCTACAAAGCTCTCAGTGGCCACTAGATGGTAGCTAGAAATACAGAAAATTCTTAACATCACTCTTCAGATAAAAAATCAATTTGTCTGAATTTTTGCACTCCCCTTTTGCTGGCTCTGTGCAACACAGGCAATTTTAATGGAAGGAAATCATTGAATTGTCCTTGCTAAGATTTCATGGGAGGGAAATCAACAGAGAATCAAAGTCTGCCTTTCCTTCATAACAGCTTATTTTTCTCATGAGCCCAATGTAATCTACACTGTCCGCAGCAGTTGGGGATGTTAGAGACTGAATGTGACCTTTTTACATGCAAAGCATAAACTATGTGACAGAACTTTGGTTTCTTCCATTTATTTGCAGATTATTAGCAGTTAGGTCTGTTTTGTATCCTGTAGTTGGATTCACCACTGTGCTAAGACGCAAGGTAATCTGTTAGTTTGTGATTTGGTTCCCACCATTGTCTTAGGAATTGGCATGATCATAACTTGTCCAATTGTGGCTTACTCAGTGAAACCATGGCTTAGTGTAATATGTAAACCCAGTCCAAATCTGACACTTTAAAGATAGCCTAGCACATGGCTTTATATGGATGATGCAGTCAATGCTTGAGAAATATGAACAGAAGTGCAGAGAGCAATACTTTGGTACAATATTGTACACTTCCTCAAAATGGATGTTGACTTGGCAGACTTTGTACAAAAGCCTTTAGCTGTTCATCTTTCTGTATTATTACTATTTATTTATTTGTGGATCTGTTTTTCTTCATATCTGTCTGGTAAACATTCCATTCCTTCTATGGAAGTCTCTCCCCTACCTTGTGCTCGCATACGCAGATTGCTGCCCTATTGGCAGCACGGTGGCTGTGGCTTGCGCCAGTTGGGGCACGATCCAAGCACTCCCATGACTAACACCATCCCTTTTACAGGACACAGAAATGGTGGTGAGACTTAGTCAATGCCTGGAACAAAAGGAAAAGGGAAGTGAAATTCAACTTTTTTTTCTTTTTTAAATAAAGGAAGATGCTTTATAGTACATCCCATTACTTGTTCATCTAGCCACTCCAACACCCACCTGCTTTGTTTATTTCATTTATTTATATCACACCTTTATTGGTTTATAAATAACTCAATGTGGTGAACAGGCCTAATATTCTTTTTTCTTCCTATTTACCCCACAGCAGCAACTCTGTGAGGTGGGTTGAGCTGAAAAGAGTGATTGCCCCAAAGGCGCCTGGCTGGCTTTCATGCCTACTGAGAGACTAGAATTCAGTCTCCTGGTTTCTAGCCTAGTGCCCTCATCACTAGACCAAAACTGGTTCTCACTAAACCAAATTGTTGGGTTGAAGATGTGTACACACAGACACCCACATCTACAGACACACAGACATGCACACACATGGCACCATTAGATTATGATTATGATTATGATTATGATTATGATTATGATTGTGATTGTGATTGTGATTGTGATTGTGATTGTGATTGTGATTATGATTAGTAGTAGTAGTAGTAGTAGTAGTAGTAGTAGTAGTAGTAGACGACAGATCGCCATTTGGAACACAACACGCCAGATATCGCAGTTGTAGAAAACCAAAGCGTATAGCTGATTGATATCGCTGTACCAGGAGATGCCAGAGTCAAAGAAAAAGAACTGGAAAAAATTATGAAATATTGAGACCTGGCCATCGAAACTGCGCGATTATGGATGAAACGTGTAACAGGGCTGCCCATTGTCATCGGGGCACCGGGAACTATGTCCAAAAACTTTGCAAAATATTTCAAAAAACTGCAGCTTCCTGCAATAACTCCAGCAATGCTACAAAAAACTGCGCTACTCGGAACATCTTACATTTTAAGGAGGTACCTGGTTGATACCTAGGATGCTGGCAGCAAACCGTGTCAACCATCAGCGCCAGTCAATTTAAATGTTCAGTTGACTGAGGTTCATGTCTAATGAATAATAATAATAATAATAATAATAATAATAATAATAATAATAATAATAATAATAATAATTAATAATAATAATAATAATAATAATTAATAATAATAATAAAGTTGGAAGGTACCTTGGAGGTCATCTAGTCCAACCCCCTGCTCAGGCAGGAAACACCATACCATTTCAGACAAATGGCTGTCCATTTAATCTATTACAATGTTAATTTCTGCTGTAACTGATTGGAAAAATCAAAACATTTATGCAAAACTCTTTCCAACCACTTTCCACTTGATCCTTAAATTGGAGATGCTGATAATTGAATCTGTAATGCACTTTGCTGCTACTAAGCTTGATACTTTGCACTGACTTCTATAATTTCAAAGCAAATCATACAAATTAACTATTAATCACATAACAATCAGGAAAAAAAATACCTGGTCTTGTTTTAGTTGACATTAATTCAAGACAGGCCAAGAACATTGCACTGTTGTTTCACTGCAGTTGTTAATTTTAAGATTTTTTTGTTCTGATTTCATGTCTTCAATAATATTACTTTTTCGTAATTAGGTGGTAGACTACCTTAGAAAAGCCAAGTGGCTCTTAGAGGTAACACATTGTATAACCTGAAGAGATGGGGACAAGGAATTCTAATAGCAATCAGGCAAAATTTGCATTCCATGTAACAGTTCCTGACACTTAGTTAGCCATGGGGAATACTGAACTTAGCAAGAAACTTTGGAGTGCATGAACCAAAATTTCCCATGCTTCCCTGAGGTCTCTTGAAAATATAGCTGTCCTAACTTCCGTTGCTGAATGTGATTGACACAAAATTGTAGGTATGTGGCAGAAGAAACTACATGATAGACTCAGTAGGATGATCAATTTATTTATGTATTCATCTACTTAGGTGTCAATTTATATAGTTCTTCAACTTGCCAGCTGCAACTCCAGATTCCAAACATAACAGTAAAAAAACAATAGAAAGAAAAGAAAACTCCTCTTCCAACAAAATAAAATTTAATAATAACATAATGGCAGTCAAGGACACTCTAGCCTAATTCATACAACAGCAGCCATACTAAAATTTCATGTAGATAGACTCCACCAACCTTCGGATCCCATATCCAAAGGAACACTCAGATGTTCAAGGATTTACAAATGCTAGCAGATACCTTCTTATCCTGAATTACAAATTATGGCATTGTGGTCATGTATAGATTGTAAGTATATAAAACAGCCTGTTGTTGCATGAATGCCTAGTCAATAGTAGTGTCAGGGATCTCCCTTCCTGGTGTGTTTGTTTGTGTGTGTGTGTGTGTGTGTGTCTTTGTGCGAGTATGCATGTGCTTCCAAAAAGAGAAAGCCTATTAGAATTACAATCAAAAAATATTTTGCAAATGCCCATTTCCCTTTTTAACAAATGTGTTGTGTTGACCAAAAAAAGAGAGACCAAATAGTAGAAGAAAGATATAAGATGGCTATGGATGAGTGATGTTTTTATTGGAACTTCCAATAAAAAGTTGTTATGATGTCACGTAAGCAGACAGTTAAAAAATTATCTGGAACTGCTCTGGATAGAATCTCTGCTGTGGTTATGTTGTTCTACGTTCCAGGCATGGAAACAATTTTGAATTGTGGCACCCTTCAAGGTATTTGCAGAGATGTTAACAATTTGAAAGGGCATAAAATCCTTATTGATGCAAAAGGGATTTCAGCAGAGCATGATGTTCTTCAGAGCATGTGTGTCCTGCAGTGGAAGCTGGAAATACATAAGGGAAGGAGGGGAATCCGGTGGCTGTAGGTATCATCTATCCCTTGGGAACTCGTAATTCAAGCTTTCTTTTGTATCTTTTTCTTTTTGTAAACTATTTACAATCTTTCTAGAGTTATGGTAAGAATATTTTTTTTTGGCAGAAGAAAGAGAGATGGAGCGAGAGAAAGAGAGAGAGAGATGGAGATGGAGATGGAGATGGAGAGAGAGATGGGGAGAGAGAGAGAGAGAGAGAGAGAGATGGAGAGAGAGAGAGAGATGGAGAGAGAGAGAGATGGAGAGAGAGAGAGAAGCCAGGCTGCTTTTATATTGCCAGAATCAACCTGGTGTTTTAAAGAGTAGTATGGCTGCCTTTTGTCTCCTTATGGTCTTGACCTTATTAGTGGTGTGATAAGCTTCTTTGTCACTTCCATGGAGACATTTAGGGGGAAGTAGAAATACACTCAAAAGGAACAACTGTGCCTGAGGAGAGAGTCTACCTGGCCGAATGCTCATACAGGCCACTCAGTATGTACAGACATTGATGACCTTGTCTTCTTCCCACTGGAAGCCTATTGCATATGCTCCCTGCTCCTATATTTTCCAACTTGGATTCAAAGCTGTTGTTTGAAGCCACCTTAGGGCCTTCAGACCAGATGATCTCCAGCACTTCACTCCATTTTTAGTATCAGGTGAATGGAATGAACTTTCTGTCTCATCTCCTCTGCTCCAGGGCTGGCTGATACCCTGGGTGGCCATTTTGTCCTGATCAGCCTTGCTGCTTGTAAGCTGTTCTAATGAGCAGTGACTGTTTTTCTAACAATTTGGCTTATTATGTCAACGAACTAACCTTAATCCTAGCAGTTCATGCTTCATTCAATCCCTATATCTGCCATGGGCACTCTTTCAGATTGAGGAAAGCATGTTTCCTTTGCTTTCCATCCATTACCCGCAATCTTTTAAAGCTTCCCTTCTCTTTATTTAACACCTTTAAGTTCCAGTATAGGGTTGTTGCTATATTCTTTCTTTAAAGTTTGAACTATTAGTTCTTCCTTGCTACAAAATTTCCCTGGGCTGCCAAGGGAATATAGGAAAGAAGAAAAAAACCTGTTCTCTCTTGCTTTGATTATTATAGCATCAGAATACCATAAAAAGGAAAGAAAGAAAGAAAGAAAGAAAGAAAGAAAGAAAGAAGATCTCTGTTAGCATCAAAGGAGCTAATGAGACCAAATGGGGAGCAAAAAGCAGAGACATCCACATGTGCAAACATCTGGGAAAGCATAGGAAAGACATGGGAGTAATGAGGAGGGAACAATCCCTAAAAGAAAAAGGCAGATATTGACATTGAAATCTGTATACGAGGCAGCACAGGAAACAGCCTTCTTTGCATGGAGGAAAGGGCAAGTAGCAGGGGAATGACCATCAGATTGTATGGTGGCCATAATCTTGACCGAGAACCAGGCCAGCTCCATTGCCCACCCACTATGATCTGGATTGGAACTTCTGAAGTTGACTTAAGAACCACCAGGGAGCAGCAGGGAAACCAACAGCTTACACTGCAGCATAGCATAGCATTGTCCCATGAGGAGATTTTTCTTGACAAAATGTGTGTGACTCAAGCTTCCATTGCTTATGAGCTCTCTCAACTAAATATGAACT
>NW_015387150.1:30399-58803 GCF_001527695.2 Protobothrops mucrosquamatus
ATTATTATTATTCACATTCAGCAGGGAAAGGCAGCCTAGAATCCTTTGATTCTCTGGGCTATAATTTCAACTATTTAAAAAAATAGCAAAAACATTGAAACAAGCTTTGTATCACCTTAGCTGACTTATTCTCACCCCCTTTGTCTCTTTTCATCTGCGTGCATGTTTCCTCCTTCCCACACACTTGAAATCTTGTTCACAGCTTCTAACTGCTCAAAAGCACATTTTGAGAGCATGCAGTGGACCCACAAAGAAAAGTAGCATTAACTATCACCATTTAGTTTAATAACACTTGTTTTAGAGTGCCCTTCTCCTTCTCCTGACTAGTACAATTCTGATTAAGAATTGGTTCACGAACCTTTATTCTGGCAGGAATGGAGCCTCATTTGGCTCTAACTCTTACTTCTCTTGCCAAATCATGAGATTCTGCAGACTTCAGAATGCTATAACTCTGAAATTAAACAAAACGAAGATAAATTGCTACCACTAAGTAAACAGGTAGGTTCTGCTTTAGGCTGTATTATTAGAAAAACCTTATTCAATATGAACTTGATGGAAGCTTAGCTAGTTTGGGGATAGAGCTGGACAAACAAGGAAGTGTTAGAAACAATAGATAAAGGTAGAACTTACTGTTTTTATAGTTCATTTGGGAATACATTGCGAGCATGATTTTATTTTCAGGGCGCTACAGTGCCAGTGGATGAGAGAAGAGAAAACTGAGTTCATAAATTGAACTTAAATTATAACATGATTTGTTTGTTTTGAATTTAGCGTGATGAGCAAACCTGTCCAATATTTCACATTATTTGTAAACTATTTTACAGTGATTTCCTTCCTTGACAGGATCTTTCACATGATGCTAAGCCAAAAGCAAGCAAATCATAATATGCTTAATATGCTTCATTTACAAAGATTTTTCCAAGAAAGCAGCAATAGAGAGATAGTTTACATTTATTTGTAAAATTCACGTCTCTTAATAGTATCAAGTCTGTACAGCTCTTTGTTGCATCCAGAACTTTTTAATGGATCACAAACTTGACATACTTCTTCCCATTTTGTTCTGTATTTTGCTCTCACTTCCTATAAAGACACTTCCTGTTTAAAATAGTGACATGTGTCTACTCTTGGACATCATGAGCATGGTCAAAGATAGCTACAGTCTCCCTAAACATTGGCTGGAATCCAAAGAACGGATTCAGCTCATGCAGAGAGTTTGCAGTAGACCAAAGAGATTTCCCCCTTTTTTCTCAGCTGCTGATGCTATGCTGCAAATTGAATTCCACTCTCCTTTTTAAAACCAGCTGTCCAGATAATATTGCTATCTTAAGACAACCACATTTCCAAAAATTCATGAAAGCTGAGGGGTGAACAAAGCAGTAACGCTTTGCAATACTAGCCTAACATTCAATCTTGGTGTCTGATTGTTGTCTTTTTGCTGAAAATATTGATCTACAGTAAGCTTTGGAGGTATTTTTTTATTTTTTTAATCCTTTTTTAGTAGCTTAGAGGATATAGCCCATCATATAAAACAATACTTTGACATTCATTTGAAGTTTTTGGAAGTTAATCTGGCAATCTGTTGATGAAGACTTTTCCTTCAACCATTTAATTGTTGAAGGAAAAGTCTTCATCATGGTTCAGTCCAAGTCCAGAATAAACAACATGGTGACTGCTTTAGAAAGAAGGTTGTAGTTTATTGAAGAGAAGAGCCAGACAGGAAGATGGCTCTGGAAGAAAAGAGAGTGAGCACATGTAGGGAGTGGGTTTTTATATCCTCTGGAGCCTTTTGTTTGGAGTTGTTTCCTGTTCCTGTTTGAGGCATGAACTTTGACCTGAGTCTGAATATGCCCTTTGGTATCTGTGGTTTAATCCTATTATGTCCTGTCTTAGAGTTTGTGAGGTATATAGATTAGGCATCTTTGTCTTCTTAATCTTCTAGCTGGGGGGCTCCAATCTTCTGTATTATTTACATCTGCATTTCTACAGAGCTGGTTTCTGCTTGGGGGAGGGAGACTTGGGGCTATTAAGAAAACTGGGCATGCTTTTCTGCCTCTTTAAGATCCTTTGAGGAAATGTATTTTTCTGCCCTTTTAATATTTCCTTCTCTGGGAGGCTGACTTCCCACACTGTGATATACACTAAACTGAAGCATGCTAGTGTATCGGCACCAGAAAACAAGGCTTATATTTTTCTTCCAATTCAGGAGGGGTGAAAGGAATATAATCCTTTACTCTTAAATGATTAAAAAGATCAGCCCAATCCTAAATGATGGATGGATTATTTATTTCAAGAATTGTCAATGGAGAGGTGGGCTGGCATTGGTGATCTGAGAATCTGTTTGGTTTTTCAAGGGCCTTGCTCCCTCCCCAAATTTCTGGTTGTGAGACTCCATTTCTGAAGTTGGACTTCCTGGGTCAGTTGGGATTGTTGCTACCATCCAAGCCTTCCTGCTGTGTGACAACCTGCCTGCCTGAGCTACTGGAGGCCATTTCAGGGTTGGCAGTAGAGTTCCCCAGGCTGGGGGAGCTTCAATCTGCCAGCCAGATTGCAGCCTATCCCAAATCATCTCAGGCCCAACTCAGTGGTGTCACCTGCCGATATGTTCTTCTTGTTGGAGCAATGGCAACATGATCTGTTGTGGGGGATCCGTCATTATTCCCCCTGTTATGATGAGATTATGGTTTCTTTGAGATGCTCTTATGCTTCCTCTGCAGGGAAGCTGGGCCCATTTAAGCAGTTCACCTCCAGCAACTGATGGACCAAATGTAGTTTTCTTGGCAAGGTTTTTCAGACGTGGTTTACCACTGCCTCTTTCCTAGGGCAGAGAGAGTGTGTGACTGGTTCAAGGTCACCTATTTATTTATTTATTTATTACATGTTATGTATTACTTTATAAGTAACTCAAGGTGGCAAATATACCCAATACTCGTTTCTCCTCCTACTTTCCCCCCAAAGCAACCCTGTGAGGTGGGTTGGTCTGAAAGAAAGTGATTGGCCGAAGGCAGGACTAGAACTCACAGTCTCCTGATGTCTAGGCCAGAACCTTAACCACTACATCAAACTGGATGTCCCAAAATCTACTTTACGTAAAGCAAATAAGTTGTGCTAAAGAATTGTAGTATCCATATTTTTCCACTTAATAATTTTATAATTCCTTTTGCTATAATAACTTGCTACTCTATTTTGATTCCTAATGTATTGAAATCCTAACTGACTCTATTTCATTTAATCAATGCCATCATTCTGCTGAGCCATTTATTTATCCCATCCTTGGTGTTTGTAATGGAAGAGAGACAATTATAATGATGTAAGGAATGAAGAAATGCGATTCCTAATACTTTCCCAATGTAGTTACCAAGAAACTGTACACATACATGAATTCTCTGGTGAGCATTTAAGCAGAGTATGGTCTGTTTAAAAGCAAGACTGTTTACTGAAGATTAGAACTATTTGTTTACCAAACATAGCATGATCTTGCCCAAAAACACAGGCAAAATTTATTTTTTGCTTGCCTGACTGCCTGTAAGAAAAATAAAACAAACCAACAAAATAAAGTCTCCAGCCACTATAAAATGAATTTGAAGAGATTTAATGTTTTTAAAAAATCGACTCAATTCTTTCTCCTATTTGTTTTGATTTCTATGGTTTCCCAGGCTACAATCTGTGATTCCTAGGATAGTAGGCCAGAGTTCAGAGAATGCTACAAACTGTATTTTCTTGGGGCAAAGAGAGACATATGGAGGCAATGAGAAATTCACACACACACCCAACCCCTTTGCTGTGGCAGTGGAAACCCAAATCTAATTTCAGTTCAATCCCCCTGGTCTTGCCATTGGTTTCAACAGAGAACAAACCACATCCCCTTCTGCACATTGCAGCCTTTTTAATTTTATTTGACTCCAGTCATATTTCTCCTCAATCTTCTCTTTGGCAAGCTAAAGATGCCCAACATCTCAAGCCCTTTAGCTCCCCTTTGAACCCACCTCAGGATTTCAATATCTCTTCTCAAGCACTGGACCCAAAACTGGAAACAGTAAAGTGAGTCCCAATTGGAACGCAGAATAATGGAACAATTAACTCCCATAATCTAGATGCCAATTTTTTTTATTAATGCCAGCCTAAGATTATATTGGATTTTTTTTAGCTGCTGCATCACAATGCTTGTTTATGGTCAATTGACTTCTTATGTAGATTGCTGCTGCCAAGTCAGATCTCTTTAATCCTGTGCCTATGAGTTTTATTTTCCTGCCCCCCTACGTAGGGACTTAATACTTGTTATCACTAAATATTGTATTGTTGGCTGTGGCCCAATGTTCAAACCTGCCAAGGAGGTTTTAAATAATGATTTGTTGATGATTGTTTATTATTATTTAGGTTGGGTACACAGTCAGTCAGACATTTCTCCCAAGGACCTGAGATAGGCAGATGTTGTGAGGGTCCTCTCTGGTGCTCTCTGAGCTTTGCTGTTTTCTTGCAGGAGTTTGATTACCCAAATTAGGTAGCATCATCAGTGCTCATAGATATTGTTGTTTCATAGTGATAAATCACAAGATGTAAACTGTTTGAAGTAAAGCTGTCTTTTGGAATTGATTGATGGTGATTTTGTCAGTCCTGATGATGTTCAAGTAATGTTCCCATTATTTTGGAATTGCATGCAAATTACTATTAGTACAATCTTTGCTTTCTCTGCCACTTATATTTGCAAGTATTTGTATATTGTGATTTTTCTCCAGTTCTTTCTCTTCTCTTCTACTTTATCCAGGTACTGCAATGCCCACTAACCCATCTTTTTATTTATTTATTTATTTATTTATTTATTCTTATTTAGTTTAAAGGAAGATCTCTTTGTTGAGTTTTTTTACTATTGCCTAATTTAGTTCTAGAAAAGAATTTGGTTTCCTGCCAGCATTACAATCTATGCAGAAGTTGTTGTATGGATTGATTAATTTTATAGTATATTCCACTAATTTGCCATAAGCCCCCCCCAAGGATTTTACAAGATAGCTTTAAAAATGACATATGTATGTAATAAAACCAAAATCATTTACAAAAGAGCTGAAAGCAAAAACCAAGAGCATTAGATCTATTAATAGCAGCAGCAAAAACAAAATTCAATCCAAATGTCAATTGAATAAAAATATCATATCCCTAAATGCAGGGGCAAACAATCGCATGTTGTTTTATTACAGCTCCTGTACCCCAGATCATTGGTGATACAAACTGAGACTGATGAAAATTGGAATCTGGTACTCATAAACTTGAAAGTATCGCTAAAGTTGTCTGATGTAATGAATTGCTGATGCAAAAAATTGAATCCCATGGCATCCATAGACTTTCAATCTATGATAAATTGATAACAAAGGTATAGGTAGTGCTGCCCAAGACAGTCTGTTTTGCCAAACAGCTCCTCTTGTTGCACTATTTTTCCTAATATGTAGCATATACCATTTTTCTTGAAATACCCTTGTTAGAACAGAAAAATCTCTCCCAAACTTAAGTGGGTGTTTTTCTGAGAAGGCTAAAAAAGACTGACCAAAAAAAATCCTGGTGAAAAATATCCTGCAGCCTTGGTGTCACTACTGAAAGGGCCCTGGCATTAACTGTGCCTTGGAAGACAGAGAAAAAATAGATCAGTGCCTCAGCCAATAATTCTAGAACAGCAGTAGTGTTATCCCAAAATTGTGCAGGATTTTATAGCTAAATTGCCTATAGATGTGGAGGGAGTGTTGTTTTGCCTAATTCATGGGCTGTTTCTGGATGCTACTGGACATGGCACTGGTACCATTTCTTTCCACACTAGTCAAGGACAAAGCTAGCTTGTTATTAGTCCCTCTCTCCCACTTCACCATATGCTACTCCAGGCTAATTCTGGACTCAGGTTTAGTTCTCTTTTAGAAAGTGCTAGATGTGCATTAAGAAATAGCCTGACAAGTCACAGGTGCAAAGCACCTCCACATCTTTGATTTGTTCTTAGGGCAACTCAGTCGGTAATTAAACCAGCCAGGAACCAAAGTGAAATACAGTATGTAGTTATTCATATTTTATACCCATAACTATCTGGTATGAAGTAGGTTTAATAGAGAAATAATGACTAGACCAAAGTCACCCATTAATCATTTTTAATTGAAATTTGAACCTGGATTTCTTCAATTTTGCATCCTAAATTTTGTTGGTATGTTGGACAGATTCTTGAGGCTGGGAACGTTCTGCAATTTCCCTTAAGATCAGAAGGGGGGAAAAAGAAAGAAATGGTGAAAAGAATACTTGCTTGAAGATAAGGAGCTTAATGGAAAGAAGAAGACAAACTGTTGCAATGGTCTTTTCCTTGTCAGCCATAAAAGTGTTAGTGTAAGCCACCAAAATAATGCTAAATATTTTTTGGGGGGGGAAATAAATTAAAAGGTATAAATATTGTTGTGGGTATAATAAACCTTGATTAGCTAAAGAGATTATTACTGGCGACTAGTCTCTGGTCACTTCTGGATTCTGGATAGCATCTTGAAGTCAGATAGAAGGATGGCAGGAGTGTGATGGCTCAGTGGTTAAAGATGCTGAGCTTGTCAGCTGGAAAACTGACAGCCCAGGTCTGATGGGGTGATGGGGTGAGCTCCCATTACTTGCCCCATCTCCCGCCCACTTAGCAATTTGAAAACATGCAATTGTGAATAGATAAACAGGTACCACTTTGGGGTGGGGGGGCGAAATGTAACAGCATTCCATGCATCTCGGCATATAGTCATGACCATGGAAATATCTTCAGACAATGCTGGTTCCCTTGGCTAAGAAACAAAGATAAGCACCACCCCCTAGAATCAGACTCAGCTGGACAGGGGAAATCTTTACCTTTACCTTTAGAAGGATGGCAAGGAATAATACCACTAACTTGCTAATCTGAAGAAGTCGTCTGTCTCTATTCAATATTGAGTATTTTGTGGGTTCAAGCAATGCAAGGTAATACTTGGTAGTATTGTTATCTTTTCAAGTGTGAGAAAAAAATTGTTTCTAATTGTCAAAAGGGAACAGAATGTTTTTTTAAATGTTCTCATCTCTCATATCAAAATAGTCTTCTCCCAAAAAGATTTATTTACATATATGGGAGGAATTGTGCCTACATGTCTGCTGTCATGATACATATGATTGCCAAGATCCCACTATCGTTGACCGACAAAAGGCTTAGCTTTTATATTAAACAGCTTTGTTTTAGTACTATCCTGATGTTCGGATTATTTTATGGTATGGATTTACCCAGGATTCGCATTTTTAGCATAATTAGAGAATATATATATATTCTCTCTATACACACACACACACACACACACACACACATGTGCCATACAAGTAGTCCTTGACATACATTCACTTAGCAACCATTCAAAGTTACAATGTTATGACCCAGGTGGTCAAGGCAAGGCAGGCCTTTAGAGAGTCCTTTATTGCCCTCAAGAACTGATCAACAACTGGCCCTCCAATGATCAGTAAGGCTCCACCCCACATTACCCTGAAGGTACCCTCCCAAACAACAGCCCAGGTATTACCAGGAAAGTCCACAAGGTGAAGTCCAGGCATAAAACAAATGGCAGTCCTCAGGGCAAAGACAGGGTACAAGGCAAAGGCAGTTCTGAAGATACAGTCCACAGGGGCAAATAAGCAGTCCTCGAAGCAAGGCAAAAAGGCACCAGTCAAAGTTGGGGGAGTGTAATCCAAAACAAACATTTGTTTCTGGCAAAGACTAACTCCCCATGGCTTCTCCTTAAGTTACTTCATCCCAGGTGTTCCTTGTGAAGAGAGTGGGGCAACCTTCTCCTGAGGAGCCTTGCAGCCTTTCTCTGGGCTTGCCTACGCTCTGCTCTCCTTGTCCTTGGATCAGTGGAGGAGGCAGCTGTTCCTCATCAGAGGAGATTGGCTGCCTATCAGCACCACTGCCTTTCAGCAGCTGACACCCCCCCCCCCCTATATCTCTGCAGGCAGGCAGCTCTCCATCCAGTTGACCACCTCCTCCAATGCCTGAGGGGTCCAGGACAGCATCATCCTCAACCTCTGGCCTCTCCAAACATGCCAAGGGAGAGCGCCATCCCTATCGGATGTTTCCAGTTCCAACTCCTCCTCCTCTGACCTGGGCTCTGATGGGGCCATGACAGATACTGAAAAAATGTGACTTATGACCAGTCCTCGTACTTATGACCATCACATCATTTCCCACAGTCGTGTGATTCAAATTTGGGCACTTGGCAACTGGCATGTATTTATGGCAATTGCAGCATTGTGAGGTCATATGATTCCCAGCCAGCTTCCAAGAAGCAAAATCAATAGGGGAAAGCGGCTTTGCTTAACAACCACTTGATTCACGTAACGACTCCAGTGATTCACTTGATACCCATAGCAAAATGGTCATAAAATAGGTCATGACTCATTTAACAATCAAGAACAGAATAGAATAACAGAGTTGGAAGGGACCTTGGAGGTCTTCTAGTCCAACCCCCTGCTCAGACAGGAAATCCTATACCATTTCAGACAAATGGTTATCCAATCTCTTCTTTAAAATTTCCCGTGTTGGAGAACTCACAACATCTGGAGGCAAATTGTTCTGTCAGGAAATTTCTTCTTAGTTCTAGGTTGCTTCTCTCTTTGGTTAGTTTCCATCCATTGCTTCTTGTCCTGCCTTCAGGTGCTTTGAAGAATAGCTTGACTCCCTCTTCTTTGTGGCAACCCCTGAGATATTGGAAGACTGCTATCATGTCACCCCTAGTTTTTCTATTCATTAAACTAGACGTACCCAATTCCTGCAATCATTCCTTATATGTTTTAGCCTCCAGTTCCCTGATCGTCTTTGTTGCTCTTCTCTGCACTCTTTCTAGAGTCTCAACATCCTTTTTACATTGTGGTGACCAAAACTGGATGCAGTATTCCAAATGCAAGGCATTATAAAGTGGTATTAACATCTCACGTGGTCTTGATTCTATCCCTCTGCTAATTGAACCTAGAACTGTGTTGGCTATTTTGGACAGCTACATTGTTTAGTGACAGAAATTCTGGTCCCAATTGTGGTTGTAAATTGAGGACTACCTGTGTGATGTCTCTGCACTTTAATAGACCTTGGCACATGGGCTTTTCTGTAATGAATGAATCCTTCACATTAAGGCAAAGTACAGTCTTGATAAATTCCAGTTGAAGGATGACTATATGTGTTAGACCAGAAAGAAGGAATTGTGATTGCCATGCTCTGCTGTCCATATGGACACATCTGGATACATCTGGATAGCCATGGTGAGAAACAGGATGCTGGCTCAGATAGGCTCTTTGGTCTCTCCCCAGGGCTGCTATTCTCACACATAAAAGAACTGCAGAACAGTCAGAGAACTGGAAAATGAGGAAGCTAGTTTTTCACATGGTGTTAAATCAGCAAACCCTGGAAGTGGTACAGAGTGCTGCCTGACATGTTATTGTGTGGTTGCCTAATGCTTTTTATTTGCACAGCAGAGCAATGAACATGTTTATAAAATGTGGCAGCTGAGATGCAAAGCTGTGCTCAGAGTTGAAGGGGGGGGGGAAGAGACTCTCTATTGGGTTGCTATTTCCTTTTCAGCCTGACCCCAGATTGTTTGGAAGGAGTTTCCTCCTCCTCCTGATTCTCCCCCACCCTCCACTCCCCACCCCACCCCCAGCCTCTGAGGGGTGTTAACAAATTACATGCAGACTTTCTTCCAGAGCAACTTTTTCTTCTGTCTGATCTAAAAGGAGAAAGCTGACAGGACGGCACTGGCAGTGATGGCAAACTTTTGCTTAGTTGGATCTTAATGGCTGGCTGTGTCCCTGTGGACTGAAGAGGGAGGATGGCATATCCAGAGAAGTCTCTCTTGAGGAGGTCTTTCAGTGAGCACATCAGGGTCTCCACCAACAAAGCCTGGGATATCTTTTGGAAGAGTGCACGAGAAAAGCGTTTATCAGGTCAGTTGCCTGAGCTATTTATAAAGTTCCAATGCAAGGCAAGTCCTGCTTTGCTTAACAGATCCCTTACATGCGCCATTGCATGCACTGTCGAGCCAAAACCTGATTGTTTGGGGGGAAGCTTGGATTCCCACATGACCCCTAGGTGTTGCAGAACAGGAAATGCAGATTATCTTGTCCCAAAGTACCTGCCGAGTATCAAAAGCTGCTTGACATGGCCTCTTTTCTTATTAACATTGACGCAAAGCAAGCTTCATGCGCTGGGATGTGTCAAACAAAATATGCAGTACAGGACATGATGGAATATGGAATCTGTGTGGAACAGGGAGTTGTAAAATTCCCCAGTAGTTCTGTTCCCTCAATGCCACTTTGCAAATCTGGCAACCGTAAATAGCTACTATGTAAAGCCCAAGAACAAAATTAAGATACTTGGAATTTTTTTTAAAATATACATTATATATTTGCATTGATGTATAATACTGTAGTCTTCTAGCATCAATCAAAGTACATATGGAAAAACCAACTAATTCTAAATGATGGTGTGATCATGAGAAGATGGTTGTGTTGATACTCTGACACTCAGTGGGGAAATCTGGTACTACCAAGTAAATATTTGAGAAATGTATTCTAAATGAAGTATTGCTCCTAGAGAATACTGTTCCCATGACATTTTGGCTTTTTTAGCCTGAGCTTATGTAACTTTTACTTATGGATCTATTGGAGGCAATGTTCCACTCTTCAAAAGAAAAATTAAGTGTCTATGCTAACGCTGGCAAAAGTGTTGAGCTTGTCCTAGCTTAAATGTCAGCTCTTGGTCCTTTCCAATTTTGCTGAGATATAGGAATGTAACTTGGCAGCTTCAATGTTTACTTTCAGGTGGTTCCATTCAGTCTGAACAAGATTCTACTTCATAGGTAAGAGAAGCAGGACTATGTGTGTGCCCATCTCTTCACTTAAGAGGGTCTCTTAGTTACTTCACTTCTTGATATGACTGTGTTACCACATTCAAGTGAACATGAGAACTTTTGAGTTGGCTGCTTATGTGGACCAGTTGGCTTCTTAGAGATCAAAGTAGTAGGACACTCATTCTTGATATTGTATATTCATTCCCCTGGAGTTTATTTATTCATTTGTAAGTTAGCATCTTTTAAGCAGAGGCTTGCATATAAGGAAGAGGATAAGATTTTCATGATAATAATAAGGAGCTCAGGATGCAGTTCTAAGATGAAGAAGTCAGAGATTCAGAATGTATTAAAGCAGCAGAATGTTTATTCAACTTCTGTAATGCTTATTCTACTTTCTGGATCTGCTTTCTCTTTATCTGTCAAGGGAATGCCCTAAGGGATGGGATAGGACAGGACTCACAAATGGCAGGAAGAACAAGCAAGGGTGATAGAAGATGGAGTAATATTGAGAAATCCTCTATGTGGCCTTGAACTTTCTAGATTTGGTTGTATTCTGTAAACTGGGAAAAGATGAGGGCAGGAAAGTAAAAGTGAAAGCAATCAAATGTTCTGTGGAAGAAACCTTTCCTAGTTGCCAAGACTCTGAAACCTGAGTCCCACGCTGCACACATCTACTTGCATCAATAAAAATAAAAATACCTTAAAGCTAGATTTTTTTTGTAAGGGAATATCTTATATAGCAAAAATTCAAAAAAGACCTATAATCCAGAATGCAGGACCTTGTCCCCCTTTCATCTAGCAATGGCAAAAGCATTCGTTGCGATGTCCTCTTTTTCTGCCACGTCCCTATGATGCTATCATTTCATTCTTACTCAACTAGTGAGACAGATTTAAATTTTTGCAGTGGTACCTCTGTTAAATTCTTTTCCCTTTTCCCTTTGAAGTCAAAAGTATCCACCATCAGCCACAGGACATGTGAAATATGTTACACTTGGCCACCCATTTTGTTGGAGGTGAGGTTGAATGACCAATAATAGGCTGGACAGGTTATTTCATACTCGGTCATTTCAGGACACAACTTTTGCCCTTTGCCCTCTGATTCCCCAGAAAACATCTGTTGCCATTCTGCTGTTGTCTTCATAAAGGGTTGGGTAGAACAGTGTTGACCAATGGTCTTTTGGATCTGTACAAGACAATAACAGTTTATTTTTTAATATTATGTTCCTTTAGCAGCCTTACTCTAGCACCTATTCCTCCCTGCCACTATCTATCTATCTATCTATCTATCTATCTATCTATCTATCTATCTATCTATCTATCTATCTATCTATCTATCTATCTATCTATCTACCTACCTACCTACCTACCTACCTACCTACCTACCTACCTACCTACCTATCATCTGTATCTATCTCCATCTATCCATCCAATGATCTGGAAGAGAGACATTAGAGGGAGGCTAGGGATTGGCTGCAATTTCAAGCTTGTAACTCAGCAGTGAGGAAACTGAAACATCTCAAGTTTTTGAAAAGGACTCATCTGGAGGGAGTGCTATTTGCCATTAGCTGAGAGAGAGAGAGAAAGAGAGAGAGAGAGAGAGAGAGAGAGAGAGAGAGAGAGAGAGAGAGAGAGAGAGAGAGAGAGAGAGAGAGAGGGAGAGCTCACCCACTCTTCTCTAAAAATTTGAGCAATTATTTCAAACAATAGCAAAATTTTAAAGTTTTGTTTTAAGTTAGCTCACCAAAGCAAGAACACATGGCTGTAATTACACAGATGAATGGATCTGTCAAAACCAGTTGTACATATTTCCTTGCCCCACAGGAATTAAATGAGACATACATATATATACACACATACACATACATACATACATACATACATACATACATATAAAGATAGCTATTATTTCCATCATTTATTTGTGCTTGATTTTCGTGGCTACTACAAAACATAATGTTTTCCTCTCCCCAAGTTGTCTGGTAGGTCAGCAATCTCCGTGTCTCCCACTAAAATACTTTGGGACATTCCCAATACAAATGTGTTGAATAAAATACATTTATAAGAAAAACAATTTCCCAAACTCCATCCCATTTGAACATGAGCAAGGCAGATAGACACAATTCTATTGGTAGTGATTTAGGGGGCAATGAATTTCTTTAACCACTACACATTGTAAGTTAGAGAAGTGAATTGTAATTGTTATGGGGTGGCAATGAAACCTCCTACATTTGGGGAGATACTGAAAACTTTCATAAAAGAATGTATGCAGAGATGCATGAATATATCTTCTGGAAGGTCTGATGTAATGAAGAATGTTTTGATGCATGCCTCAGAAGACCTGACATGACCATTTAGGGCTAAATGGAATTATACTTTTCCAGAACCTTGTACAGTCAGGCTTCTCAACATCAGAAGACTAACATCCAGATGAATGTTATCCATCAACATGGGAAGGTCACAGATGGATTCTTGTATGTGTTGTCTTCCTAATTGCCTGAACAAAGGTAGTTTGTTCTGACTTTTGTTCTAACTGGCTACGGTCAGCTTGTTTTCTGTCTTCCCAATGTTCTGAGGTCATCTTGAACCAAATACATTTGTAAAACAAAAGGCGGAAAAGAGAATGCAAAAGAAGGACAAATGTTTAAAATAAGTGAATGACTCCATCATAAGTTTTTTTCCCCTCATGAAATCTCAATTTCAATCAAAGTAAAATGGAAACAATGACCTTTGCTCAGTAACTTCATAACATTTTTCTTGTGTTCAGATTATGAATTAAGCATGAAGCAATACCTAGAATAGCACACAGGAGGGTCTCTCAGCTGCATTTGATTTGGAGATTGAAATAGAGTAATGGTGACACATTGCTTCATTTGTTTTCAAGAAAGAGTGTGGAAAAACCTTCTTTGATGGTAGAATGTATAGATAATCTCTGCCCCGACAGCTGTAATTAATCTGAAGTGACGTAACCATTCTTCTTTAGCTAGTGGGAGAAATCAGAATTTTCAGATTGAAACTAAAGCATTCTGTGCATGAAAGAAATAAATGCTTCAGACCAAATGACAGTAAGAAATGGCTAACTTACATGAACTGGTTTTATAAATATTTTTTCTTTTAAAGGAGTTTTATGGTTCATTCACTAAGTGATGTAGCCATCATTTTATGTTCATCTCAGCTGGGAAGCAAGAGGTTCTTGCAGGTGTCCTACAGCTGGTATTTTTCCTGTTTTGAAAATGAAAGTGTGACTAAATACACATGGTGTTAAGCCTGTCACTGAGAAATGGAGCTTAGCCTGATCACTCCTGCTTTACAGGAAAGGAAGCTCATTGATTAGAGAAGAAGCGATCAAAGGATAAACAGTGATCTCACTTCCTTTTCCTTCAACTCAGGGTGGAGGGAGGTCTTGCCAGAAAACCTCCAGCCACTTTCTCATGGCATTTTTCTTCTTTCTAAGGGTGAGCTGGAAACTGCTCCTCCTCACTCATTCTCTATCTATCTAAAGACACTGCTTGGTAAGAGAACATCACCAGAACTCTAACATTGTGGGAGATGAACTGTACTAGTCTATGCCAGCACAAAAATCAGAATATCAGCCCTTAAGAGAAGTTTTAATAAAAGGCATGAGTGAGTTGCAGTTCATAACAGCTTGTGTCTTAAAATAAAAAATTTCAGTTGTCATTTTCTTTTGTTCTCTCTAATAAATGGGAAATTAGCTCTGTCATCTTTGTCAACAGCAGGAGATGCAACCTGCTCTCCTTTCCTTATGTCCACTAGCATCATTACCGAAAACAGGTAACATCGGGGCTTTTTTTGTCATAGAACGCACCATAACAATTACCATTCACTTCTCTAACTTACAACGTGTAGTGGTTAAAGAAATTCATTGCCCCCTAAATCACTACCAATAGAATTGTGTCTATCTGCCTTGCTCATGTTCAAATGGGATGGAGTTTAGGAAATTGTTTTTCTTATAAATGTATTTTATTCAACACATTTGTATTGGGAATGTCCCAAAGTATTTTAGTGGGAGTCATGTTCAAAGGCTGGGATCTCTACGAAAATCTCTTTTTAGTCTTTTATACTTTATATTCAAACGGTAGAGGGGAAGAATAAGAATAAAGCCAATGTCTTGTGATTTGGCGGTATTATTATTAATAATAATATATATTAATTATATATTGGTCAGATGTAAAGGTAGACCTACAGTATGAGGTTTAATCAGATCTATTTATTAAATTGGGTTTAACTTAAAGGTAAATTAAAAGTAGTCTGTTCACTGACAGTTTCAACTTTAATTTATTTCAAGTCAATATCCATATTAAACTCCAAATGTAAATTTTTCCACCTTGTTTGACAACTTCTTAAAAATAATTCAATCTTTTACAAGCAACCAAATTTTGTTTTATTGGGCCAATTTCATTCCACATAGAAAGCTGACACTTCCACTCATTAAACTAACTGGGTGTGCCAGTGGTAAATGTCCCAAAAGATTAATAAAATGCCTTCTTGTAATTTAAAGCCACACAGTGCATGGTAACATTAATAGTATTAACTTACCTTGAACAAAATCATAGTCTTTTAGATACACTAAAAATTGAAGGTTTTTTTTTTCAACTACAAAGGTAAACTTTGTAGGGTAGGCAAGATGGGTTGTATGACGTGTGTGAGTTCCGGCGCCTTTTTTTTTTTTTTTTTTTTTTACAAAAAAAGCACTAGACTGATGATGTTACTAGACTGATGATGTTACCTAATTTGGGTAATGAAATGTCTCCAAAAGCACCAAGGACCCCACCCCCCACCCCATTTCAACCCTGAGCTACAAATATTCTCCTTTATTGATAACACAACTGTGCAATGATTTCACCTACCAAGGCAAGAAAGACTGAGCTTACTCCCATCAGTCTGCTGCAAAGTGAGAGAAAATAAGGAGGTGGCTTTTTCATTACAGTCCTATAGACTACATAAATCACATCCCTTCACAAAGGCTTAAGTGCACAGGAATAGTTTCTTGCTCTTTTGTAATTCATCTTCCACTGGTACTCAATATGGATGTTGGGAAGGGCAGAGAGAATAAGAAAGTAGGACTTCTCTTCTCTTCTCTCCTCTCCTCTCTTGTCTCCATCTCCATGTCCTGTTTCTGCATCTAACATCTGGATAATGAAGCAGGAAGGATTAGTTTTCCAAAGAAAGGACTTTTTACCAGCTTTGTCTTTTCTCTCTCACACACATGCATTGTCTCATATGAAATCTGGGACATTTTGACCCAATTTTTGCTTTTGGTAGAAAGCAAATGAAGGAATAACTTTTGCTGCTGCAGAAACAGAAAGTAAGCAGGCAGATGCTGGTGGCTGATCACATTTAGCCTTTGGACAACACTATAAGCTTTATCATGCCTCCTACCTTGCTGATTAACAAAGGTCAAAAGTAAAAGGAATTTGGACTATTATTAACTTCTCTTACCTGCTGTGCTGAACCTGTTCATAGAATAACATAACTTTGATAGGGACAGGTTTGGTTTCAGAGAGTTTGTGTTTGTGATGTTTTTCATTTTATTGATATATATATATATATATAAAATTTAGAAACTGTCCATCTCTCTCACAGAAAGACTCTGATTGGAGCTCCTTCCCTGTGGTCTTTTATAGCCAAAACTCCAGACCATGGGGGAATTGAACAATTTTAAATGGTGGACTTAATATTAAAAACAATTACGGTATGTAGATTTAAAAAAAAACCAATTCCAATCAATTCTGGATGCTTTACATAATAATAAAAAAGCTAGGACAGTAGAAAAATCATACAAAACAGGACAAAATCTTACAAAACCAAACCTTGCAAGTGTTCTCCCACCACCCTGGGAGAAAAGCCATGTTTTCAGCATCTTTCAGAACATCATTACCGTACAGTAGAAACTATACAGATTTCTGGGGAATACAATTCCAGAGGGCAGAATACATGATAGTCAAGGCTTCCAAAGATCCAGTTGAGGGGACTTGAGGTGTATCCACTTTGCTAGATATTATTGGACAGGGGAAACAATCAGAGTTGGGTGATCCCTCAAATAATCAGGCCCTACACTATTAAAAATGGCTTTATAAGGAAGCCACAGGTACCTTGAAATAGACGTAGAAGCAACTAATACAGCAATAGTATCACTTGTATATTATGGCATGCCCATTACTGTTCATGTCACTACATTCTGGAGTTGCTGTACCTTACAAATGATTTTCAAGAGCAGCTCCAAGTCTTGCAATATTCCATTTGTGAGATGACTAGAAGATAAGTAGACATATGAAGGACTTCTCGTTCCAGGAATGGGCACATCTGGATGGATTTATGCAAAGGTTTCCTTGGCCATAGCTGCCATTTGCCCCTGAAGCAAGAACTATGAGTCCAAGATGACACCCAGATAATAAGCTTATAGGACTGTCTATTTAAATAGCTATATACTGTATTGCATCAGGAAATTTAAGCAATATCTATTCTCTTGGATCTTTAATGCTATAATGAAACGTCTGCTAAAGCTGATTTAATGTTGGAATCCTCTTCATCGCAAATAGTTCAAGGAGGATGGTTTTGATACTACTGTATTTACTGAACAAGAAGGTTTAACACTCAAGAGCCATCACTGTATCACTGCATCTCAAAAAAATAAAAAATAACCATATTTAAGACAGACAGTTTCGTATAGTGGTTAAGGTGCTGGCCTAGAAGCCAGGATGCTGTGATTTCTAGTATGGCCTTAGGTGAAAAGGTTGACTTTGGGCTAATTACTCTCTCTCAGCCCAACACACTTCATAGGGTTGTTACGGTGGGGGAAATGGCTTCCTTGAGTTACTTATAAAGTAATAAAGGTGGGATAAAAATCTAACAATAAAATAAATAAATATTCCCTGGAAGTTCATCTGGCTTTAGCTGGGTCAAAAGAAAAACATTGGGCAAGTTTTTTCAAATTTCTTCTCATGTTGAATTTCAAAGTGGAATCTTTAAAATGCCAGTGCCCTATGACACATAGTGTGTTTTCTGTCTTTACAGACATGGCGAGTGCAAAGGCATTGTTTAGGAAAAGAAATGTGCAATAGGAAATATTAGGATAAAAGTCCACGATTAGATAATAAAGTGACGAATAGCATTTCTACAACACAAACAAATTCAGCTTTATACATATACAAACACAACTATGTTTTATTTTCTGCTATAAACTTTGAGGCACAGTTAAATTTTTAAAATTTCCTAGGTATATCCATTCCTAGTATTTGTTGCTATTTTGGATCATGAAACAAACTACATAGATACTCGTTCAGTACAAAGAGCACATGTGCAAAAGCAGTTACAATGTGCTGCAGAAGCCAATCCACTTTTATGTAGGTTTCCAGGGAACTGTTCAGGCATTTTCCATTTCAGTGGGTTAATGAATTATTGTTTAACCCAATTTGTCTTCACTGGAATGGCTCTCTCTCCAAGTACATATTCAAATGCTAGCCTTATGTATCCCACCCAATTCCAAGCATTTAGTTTAGGATTCTACCACAAATTATCTCAGATGACAATCCAGTCCTATCATTTAATTTTCCTTCCAAGTAACAGGCTGCAGAGTAATACATCACATGTAATGAAAGCGTTACATCAAAACAGAGCAGAAATTCATGTGGCTGCTACTCTTCCATTCTGAGGAGATGGGAAGTAACAGGATAGTATAGTGTTGAAAGAAAAATCTTCAGGTCCAGTCCAAGCCAGGAATAAGAAAATGGAGATTGCTTTAGGAAAGAAGGTCCAGTTTACTGAGTTACCAGAAACTTCAGTGACACAGCATGTGTTTCTGGGGTGGCTGACAAAATGGAGCTGGGAGTGGTGGGTTTTTATACCTTCTTGGGCTTTTGTGTTTGGAGTTGTTCCTGTGATATTGTATTTGAGGCTCTTCCTGTTCCTGTGCAATGAACTTTGACTTGGGGCTCAGTGTGCCCTTTTGTTGTTCTAATGGTGGTGGGTTAATCCTCCTAAAGGTTATGTTCCTTGGAGTCTTTCTCTGGGTCTATAGCTGAAGGCATTTTGCTTATGAATAGGTGGCCCAGTCTTTCTGAATAGATTACTGAATCTGCATTTCTAAAAGGTGGTTTCCTGAGTTTCTACTTGGGGCAGGGAGACTGGGGGCTGGTTTCTAAGATTTTTCTATTATTACTTTGGGGAAATATAATATTCTGCCTTTTTAATATCCCCCCCTAAAATATTTCCTTCTCTGGGAGGGTGGGTGGGTGCTGACTTCCAACATTAGGAAGAGTAGGGACTGAATACACATGCTCAGGAACAACTCGTCTTCCTTAGGTACTATTGTAGGAAATACTGCAGCAAACCAGCAATTTAAACTATTTACTGTCCAGCGGGAAAGCCAGCAATGAACAGTCCTCTAAAAGTTAGTTCTCACACTGTCAAAAGTAAACAACCTGATGGAAGATCAGGCTATTACCAAAATGAGGAACAGATGGAAACTGTATCTCTGGCCCAAAAAAGGATTTGCTTTCTAACCCTTTTACATGGACTGTGTGGGAGGAAGAAGTGCTAGAAATTTGACCATTGATTGCTAGACATACAGAGAGCTCACATTTGATTCATAGCAGCTGCTGGAACCCTTTCGCAAGGGCTTCATAGTTTTGCCGCAATAAATCTATTTCTCTGACCCTTCATGTCCTGAGAAATGCATTCTTGCAGTGTTTTGCCTTATTAGCTCAGAGAGCTCTGACTAGTCCTCAGCTAATACTTGCCTTCTGTTGCAAACTAACCAAATGGCAAGCAGACGCCGTGCATACAATGGGGCTTTTTAATGCTTGTAAACTTAAATTTGGGGAAGATTTCTGCAGGTGACCTCGGATCTGCAGATAGCCCAGTGAGCATCCTCTAAGGAAGGTACAGTACTTGATATCAGAAGTATTATACAATATGTATAATGGCCATATTTAAACCAATAGCTGTGCAGAATTTGATAATTTCCCACACTGTTGCTTAAATGTACTGCATTCAGCTTAGTTGAGGAAGCTGTACTGGTGTCAGTTCTCAGTGAGCGATGGCTTTGAAAGACACACGCCAAGATTTGTTTTCTGTGTTGACTAGAGAACTCTCGCGGTATGTCACGTATGTGCCAGAGGGGGGCAGCAAAGTAGCTACAGGTACTATTTCATACTATTGAAGAGGGAGCTGAGATTGGCAGCGTCTTTGGTGGAGAAGCTGATACTAACTTTTCTTGGAAGAGAAAACATTATATACAACATTGGTAAGCTTGTGAAAAGCCACACAAAGGCAGTGGTTTCTTCTCATACAAACAGCATAGATGCCTTTTTCATTAGTTATCCGTGCAGCTTCTCCTACCTAGTTGTGAGTTGCAAACTAGATCAAGTACGCTGTTCAGCCTTCCCATCAATACACACAGTATTGCCTATGAAGTAGTTTGGTGGTCTTTTCTTTTTTACTTCTGTTCATCCATGTCCTATTTGTAAGGGATTTAAAGATATGTAATACTGGTGGGAAAGGGGGGGAAAAATCTAACAGTGTGTGACTGAGGATATCAAAAGCCAAACTCCTTTCTTGGGCAGCAATACAATGTTATCCAACCTGCCAAATAATAAAAAATTCAATGGATGCCTTGTTTACACAATTTCTGTATTGTTTAGAAAAGGAACAATGAAAAGTTGGCATTTTGGAATAAGTCCACAAAAGAGCCAGTTTGGTATAGTGGTTAAGATATCAGGATAGAAACCAGGAAATTGTGTTTTACTCCCACCATTTTGGTGGCCACCACAATTGTCTTTTTACCAAATGAAGGGTTTTCATAAATCCAAAATGTCCTGCAGGTTTTGCATCATGACTTCTCTGCGGGACCAAGATTCTCTGGCTGGCTGGGACGTACAATTTACTTCCCTTCCATGCTAAGCCCTCCTTTGACAGGTCATTTTTATGTTTCTGGAACCATTCATCTTCCCCCAAAGCATCTTTCAATGGTTGCGTCAATGACTCTCCCGCCGGTTGCAGAGAGGCTGTTCTCTGCTGCCTCGTAAGCACTGACACTGCAAGCTGCTTGGATGGTATGATGGAGTTAACTACTTCCTCTCGAGCACTTTTGTATTGGGGCATATGAGAGAGGGCATCTGCTAAGAAGTTCTTCCCTTCCCCCCCCCCCGGCAAATTGCAAAGGGTGAATTTGAAGCGGTTAAAATACTGAGCCCATCGGACCTGCTTAGGGGATAATAATAATAGTAATAATAATAATAATGATAATGATGATGATGATGATGATGATGATGATGATGATGATGATGATAATAATAATAATAATAATAATAATAATAATAATAATAATAATAATAATAATAATAATAATAATAATAATAATAATAAAGTTGGAGGTCATTTAGTCCAACCCCCTGCTCAGGCAGGAATCCTATACCATTTCAGACAAATGGCTGTCCAGTCTGTTCTTAAAAACTTCCAGTGTTGGAGCATTCACAGCTTCTGGAGGCAGGTTGTTCCACTAATTAATTGCAAGGATAACTTCCTTGGGATCCTTAATGCCTTCAGATTCTTATGGTCTGTCCGTACCTCGAAAGGGATCTTACTGCCCTCCAAAAACTGCCTCCAGGTCAGTAGAGCCCATCGGATAGCATAAGCCTCCATCTCCCAGCATCGGATAACACATGAAAATCATGTGACTTTGGGCCAGTCATTACTCTTAGCCAAAACCACCTCACAGAATTCTTGTTGAAGGGAAAATAGGAGGAGGAAGGATTATTAGATATGTTTGCTGCCTTGAGTTATTTGAAAAAATAATAAAGGCAGGATAAAAGAAGGAAGGAAGGAAGGAAGGAAGGAAGGAAGGAAGGAAGGAAGGAAGGAAGGAAGGATCTCACATCAACTAGTTGGAAAGAGACAGTTCCTCAGGATGATTTTCTAGGAGATTGAAAGAGCCTTTGCCTCTTTTGCATTGATATGTAGTCATTTATTTTCCAGAAATGTGGACTTTTGTTTTCAAGACTGTACAAGATTGAGGCATGCTTCTTAAAAACAGGTTGGCCAAATCCTGTCCCTGCAGTGGCATCATGAACACTGAGTAGCAAACTACAAGACAACATTGATACCATTTTTGGGGGGAAACAAATGAACAGAAAGCTAGTATTTTAAGCCTATTGTAGAGTTAAGACATCTATAAAAGTATGTGTATCAGAGGGAATCCTAAACTCATCAAGCTAAAGAAATTGTGAAAAATCCTTATCTATTTTTCCCGTGAAGAAATTATATTGCTGGTCCATCTGCTCTGATTCTTGGTTGACAGAAATAAGCTTATTAGCTGCTGAAAAGTGCTTATCACTCAAGAAGAAACATTTTCCCTCTGTAAAATTTCTAGATTTTTAAAAGTTCTTTTTTTAATAAAATTAATATTTGGAATTTGTTCGATATACTATTTTAAACAGCCTGGGTCTCCAGTAATAATTCAAAATGAATAAATATTAGTGACCTAGACTTCTAAAACATATTTATCTTCTAGTTCTTCCCAAAAATCTATGCATTTTTATAGAGACACTGGAATCTGTTAATAATAATAATAATAATAATAATAATAATAATAATAATAATAATAATAATAATAATAATAATAATAATAATAGTAATAATAATAAAGTTGGAAGGGACCTTGGAGGTCATCGAGTCCAACCCCCTGCCCAGGCAGGAACCCTACACCATTTCAGACAAACAGCTGTCCAGTCTCTTCTTAAAAATTTCCAGTGTTGGAGCATTCACCACTTCTGGAGGCAGGTTGTTCCATTGGTTAATTGTTCTGTCAGGAAGTTTCTCCTTAGTTCTAGGTTGCTTCTCTCCTTGATCAGTTGCCACCCATTGCTTCTCATCCTGCCTTCAGGTGCCTTGGAGAATAGCCTGACTCCCTCTTCTTTGTGGCAGCCCCTGAGATATTGGAACACTGCTATCATGTCCCCCCTCGTTCTTCTCTTCGTTAAACTAGACATACCCAGTTCCAGCAACCGTTCCTTATATGTTTTAGCCTCCAGTCCCCTAATCATCTTTGTTGCTCTTCTCTGTACTCTTTCTAGAGTCTCAGCATCTTTTTTACATCGTGGTGACCAAAACTGGATGCAGTATTCCAAGTGTGTTACTTAACATATTCACTCTTTGTGTGTGTGTGTGTGTGTGTGTGTGTGTGTGTATCTCTGAGTTGACTACTGATGACTGCCTGGCAAGTCCTTGAAGTTTTCTTGACAAGATTACAGAAGTAGTTGGCCATTGTCTCTTTCTTTGGGCAGTCTTCCCATTTCTATCCTGGTGCCTTAACCACTACACCAAACTATTCTCTTCATTCTCTCTGTATAGACTAATTTCTGGATGCCACTGCATTCTGCATATTTTGCACTGTTTTCCAGGTTCTGTTCTCTCTCCCCCTTAGGATTCAGCTTAAAGTCCTCTGGATCAGGTTGGCATGGCAACTTTCAAACATTTCCTAATTCTTTTGAGGCAGAACCCAACTCTGCCCTGAGATCAGCATTTCAAAAATGTGTCCCAGTAGCAAAAATTCCCATGGTCACTATCTGTATAACCAATTATTTATTCTCAATATTCTACCAATGTTCTTAAACAGAAAAGAGTTAAGAAAACACCACTCTGCCATCAGTTCCATCTCTTTCTGCTCTTTTTGAATCACCAAAAGTAGGTGATTCAGACAGGGCAGAGCAAATGAATGAATTTGCAATGTTGTTAAATCAAATGAGTGAACAGCTAAGAAAAGTGGAGGGATGTGCATTTATGTTAATTTTCATTCTTGCAAATGGATTATTCTTCAAAGAGTGTTCAGGGCATTTTGCTTTTGTGGAGAAAGAAATCCAGCTGTGTTTCCATGTTCACAGAACATATAACAAAAATAACTTTTCTATTTATAAAAGGAAAAATACCTCTTGAGAATAGTAAGTACTTAATGCCTTTCTATCATAAACTCTTCCTTGCATGACCACATCTTAGCCTTACATGGGTTCTGATAAAAATAAGTCTGTTTGGACGTAAATTAGCTGCTAACTTGGTGGTTGTTTTTGTTATTTTTCCATGCTAAGTCGGAATGGGTTCAGGAATGGTGATTTGACTAAGGCCACCTACTAAGTTCCATGGCTGACATGTGAACTGGTTTGGAGCTGAATCTAGGCTTCCTGGCTATAAAACCCTGTCTGCTCTTCTATTGTTTATTCGAACGATGTAAGGTCTATTCACTATAAGATATATGATGTGTCCTTCTTGGAATACTTTCTAGGTTTTTATTCTTGTTTGTATGATTTATACAGAGGAGAGCTCTATTATATTTGGGATCTATTACATTGCCTTGCCAGAGTGGCAAAGTATCTTTTTCTGGATATTGTTGGAAATGGAAGGAAGTAACATATTTAAATAAAGTTAATTTCAGTGTAGCGTGGAACTGAAAAATTAATGTGGGAAAATAATGATATCGATTTAATTATAAATGAAATGCCTAAATTGGATATCAGAAAGTTTGAGTTTGTGCCACCTTTGGAGATGACTTGTGCAATATTTTAAATGAATGGGTTTTAGAGGAAAAAGTTATTCTGGTTAGGAATGAAATGAGGGAATTCAGGAATTCTTTGAATATCCCAATAATTTATTTTTCTGAATTCCCTCATTTCATTCAGTGAAATGAATTCCATTGTTTCATTCAATAATGAATAAGAATGGTAACTGCTTAGCTTCCAATGTTAAATATACATTTATTTGTGCACATGAGAAATGAGTCTAAAAGGATATTGATGTGATCATCATGATGAAAAATTGAGAGTATTAGTGAAAGATACAAGAACAATACAAGGATCTTAATGTGGTAGACACCATATTTATGATAGTGCCAAGAAAGAATCTTGATAAAATTGGACACAGAAGAAAAAAGGGGAAAAAAACTAGAGTAGAAAGACTGTAGGAAGAGAAAATACAAATATTGTATGCAAAAGTATTAGAAGCTTAGATTAATTTCCCAATGGGATAAATTCAAGTAGACATAAAGGAACATGATGTGGAAGTTTCTTGGAACAGTGTGGAAGAAATGATATTACAAAGTGCTAGAGAAGTGTGCAGAATAATGCTTAAAAGAAGTGTAAAAAATAGGCTTGGTGGAATGTTAAAGTGTCAGACGAGATGGATGAGGAAAGAAATGCAAGCATACAATGAGAACAATTATTACAAAAAATGAAATTAAAATATAATTAGTGTGCAATGCAGATTGAAGGAGAAAATGTCAAGAAATGTAGTCAAAGAGAGCAAGGAACAGTTAAAAGAGGTGGCAAAATTTCAGAGAGGTTTTAATGGAAATTTAAAACACTGCTTTTGAAGAAGTGAGTGGCTAAAGTTAAGAATTAAAGTGATAACATTATTTGGATAAAATTGTAGCAAGAAAGACCGAAAGGAGTATTTCAGAAATGTATACAGGATTCACTGTAGCATCCATGAAAAGAAAATGGATGATTAGGACATAGGAAATGCTGTGAGGTGTTGAGAAATAATAAGGCTGCAGGGTTAGAAGATTTAATTGGGAAATGACTGTTATAAAAGTGGTTTGATCAAATAGACTAGACTAGACTAAATACATAAAGGAATAATCAACTGGTTCCATCAAGAAATCTGCAGTTGGATGAAGTTGATGAGATTTCACACACACACACACACACACACACACACACACACACACTGCCAAAAACAAGTTTTTTTTTTTAAAAAAAGTCAGTGTATATCAATGTATGGACCTGCAGGAAGAAAGTGTACTTTTCGAGGACAAAAAAAAAAGTATGAAGAGGTATAAGGAATGATGTTGGTAAAGTTTAGAAATAATTATATTTTGCTTCTTATCTCCTATCTTTAATTTTTTGGCTTAAAATTTCTAACTCTTTCTGCATTTTCCCTGCTTTCTACTTCTGTTTGCTAGGACATACATTTAGAGACAGTTAATGCTCCCAGAAGAGAGTCCGTTTGGCATAGTGGTTAAAGCATCAGGCTAGAAACCAGAAAACTGTGAGATCTAGTCTTGCCTTAGGAATGAAATGAGCTGGATGACCTTGAGCCAGTTATTTTCTCTCAGCTTTAGGAAGAAGATAATAGCAAACCATTTCAAAAATCTAGCCAACAAAATTGCAGGCAGTTGACTCAAGACTGACTTAAAGGCATCTAAACATATCAAATACCACTATTATCAGATAAAATGGCCAAATAAGAAAATGTGCCTAGTCCAGTGATGGGATTCAGCCAGTTCGCACCACTTTGGCGGAACTGGTAGCTAATTTTTTGTTGCCCAGGCCCAGAATGGACTTCCGGAAGTAGCATCCACACAGAGAACCGGTTGTTCACATATTTGAATCCCACCACTGGCCTAGTCCCTCCATAAAATAAAGTAGAGGAACGATAGAAAAAAAATAGCAAAGCAACTCAAGATTGCTTCAGTCAGCAATATTAGTACAAAATAACATCTCAGCTATTGGAAAATTGGAAAGCTTTTATGAATAAAAGCCTGCCTCTCACTTTTGTTAGCCATCTTTGGTGGATGTGTAAAAAAGCCAGAAAATTTTAGAAATTTTAGACTAATTCAGAGGATCTTCAAGATTAATATTCAATTGAAAGCAGAAGCTTTTCTTATGGGATTGATGGATAAACATCTGGGAAAAATAATCATGTAGCTTGGTTTTTATATATGATAACTGCAGTGAGATTCTTATATGCGCAAAAGTGAAAAGATTTGGCATTGCTCACAATGGAGGAACGGTTTGGTGAAGATGATAAATTTGCAGTGATGGCTGAATTGACTTCCTTGATTAAAGAAAAGACACTATCTACATTTATTGCTGAAGTTGCTTCTCCCCCCCACATATATATTCTGCACTTTACATTCTTATTTGTTTTTATCTTCCCTTTAAAATCCTTAAATAGAAACTATATAAAAATGAATAATTACCTTCATCTTAATTTCTGAGCATGCAATTGTAATTATTGTAATTATTTCATCACCAAGTACTGTACATACAAGTAAATAAGACTTAAAAATATTTTAGCAGCTAATTATATTGCTTAAAGTTTTACAGGCCAGTGACCATTTCTACCAGAGTTACAGATAAAAAAATGAGGATGCAATGTAAAAATAGCAGAAAACTCTTAAAGTTTCTAAACACAACACAACTATGAATCTATATTCTGCAGGGGAATAATGTGCAGCGCATTTAACATTTTGACATCTCTGGATTTATTGCTGAAGCTGGCATCTAACTGAGCATCATCTGCCAGGTAAAAGAATACAGAACGTTCAGGAGGACATGTCAAGTTTCCTCTTGTTTTGTAACAGCCATGGAAACCATCAAGTCTCTTTGAGCTAGAATATTCATAGCCTGTATTGAAATTCACAATACTTTAGAATATTAACTCTGGAAAAAGAGGAGNAAAGTAGAGTCCAAAATACAAAGCAAGCTTCCAAAGTTGGTTCGTCTGCTTACAAGTAAACTCACAAGTTAACTTCAAGTTGCAGCGGCGGCGGCGATTTCTTGCTTCGCCGAAGCGAAGGCGTCCTGGATCGCGGAGAATCCTCGGGGCTCCGGAGGAGTTCTCACCTACATCGTCCATATAGGACGACTCGGGAGCTCAACTCCTACCCCGGGCAGCTCACCGATCCCCTTATGCCCAGGGGAAAGGTATCAAGCCGTTTGACAGCAGATGCTGGCTGTCAAACCGGCTTTTACGCAAAACAGGCGGGAGGCAGCAAACAGCTGCGACCAGCGAAATCGCCTGCCACCGGAAGTCTCTGCAGTGAGATTCTTATATGCGCAAAAGTGAAAAGATTTGGCATTGCTCACAATGGAGGAACGGTTTGGTGAAGATGATAAATTTGCAGTGATGGCTGAATTGACTTCCTTGATTAAAGAAAAGACGCTATCTACATTTATTGCTGAAGTTGCTTCTCCCCCCCACATATATATTCTGCACTTTACATTCTTATTTGTTTTTATCTTCCCTTTAAAATCCTTAAATAGAAACTATATAAAAATGAATAATTACCTTCATCTTAATTTCTGAGCATGCAATTGTAATTATTGTAATTATTTCATCACCAAGTATTGTACATACAAGTAAATAAGACTTAAAAATATTTTAGCAGCTAATTATATTGCTTAAAGTTTTACAGGCCAGTGACCATTTCTACCAGAGTTACAGATAAAAAAATGAGGATGCAATGTAAAAATAGCAGAAAACTCTTAAAGTTTCTAAACACAACACAACTATGAATCTATATTCTGCAGGGGAATAATGTGCAGTGCATTTAACATTTTGACATCCCTGGATTTATTGCTGAAGCTGGCATCTAACTGAGCATCATCTGCCAGGTAAAAGAATACAGAACGTTCAGGAGGACATGTCAAGTTTCCTCTTGTTTTGTAACAGCCATGGAAACCATCAAGTCTCTTTGAGCTAGAATATTCATAGCCTGTATTGAAATTCACAATACTTTAGAATATTAACTCTGGAAAAAGAGGAG
>NW_015387150.1:59042-67799 GCF_001527695.2 Protobothrops mucrosquamatus
CTGGATTTATTGCTGAAGCTGGCATCTAACTGAGCATCATCTGCCAGGTAAAAGAATACAGAACGTTCAGGAGGACATGTCAAGTTTCCTCTTGTTTTGTAACAGCCATGGAAACCATCAAGTCTCTTTGAGCTAGAATATTCATAGCCTGTATTGAAATTCACAATACTTTAGAATATTAACTCTGGAAAAAGAGGAGTCAATTATTAATGCAAATACTTAACTACTGGTAGGAATATTTAAAATAGCCGTAAAAAATTGCACAGTAAACATAATTAGACTTCTGATTAGGTGTCATTCATCTTGCTTACAAAGTGATCGGAAAAATTATAATTTTTTGTGACATTTGTGACTCCTTTCTTGCGACCCTTACAAACTGTTCCAGTCATCTTTGTAGAAGATGACCAGACTGAGTCCGAGGGAAGGGTCAAATGTGTCATTAGTCCCTGTGTGCCCACAAGAGATCTAAGTCCACCCACCTTGAATTCCTTTCTTGACTCTCCCTCATTTCCCTTAACCTCTAGTAGTTCAGATTCTTTTGAAAACAACAATTTTCTGCTATATGGCTAAGGAAAACTTGCCTCATTTTTTATTTTTTAGTTATCTACTTTTAAATTATCCCACTGAAAGAAGACATCCCAATAATCTACTTTCTCAACTTCCATATGTAATATTGTTTTTCCCTTCATTTCATCAGCTCTCGTCTAGTCTTACTGTTAAGTGTCCTGATTGGATTCTGTTGAACATATTCCTGCTTTAGTGTTCTGTTAGGCCAGGTGATTTCAAGTGAGTTGAATGCTTTATCATCTGAAAACTTCCAAATGTGATAACTCCCACTTGTACCTTATGAATAATTCTGTGATTTGTAAATTTTCACTTAAAATGTTTCCGAAGTTTGGTAGAAACATGGATTTGTGACAGCAGTTGGCTTCTTAGAATCAGATGATTTAGTTAATTTACTTTCTCAATCAGTGTTTACAACTTGTCTAGATAACTTGATTATTATTTATAACCATTTCTTCAATATCATGCTTGCATAAATCTTGCATTTGTAAAAACATTTTCTCCTAAACATATTCTTATCTGGTTTGTTTCAGTGCCTTTAAATTGTCAGACGTTAGTTGATACTTCAGATATGAGAAGAGTGCATAAAAACAGGCAAAACATGACAACATGAATGATATAGTTTCTATTGGCTGAGAACTGAGGAATGCAAAAAATGTATTCAAAAGAAGAATGGCATAGAAATCTGGCACTAGAATGGAATGGAATTTTATTATAATGTTGCTTGGAAACTATCCCTGGTGGAAAATGGCTGGATTTATCCGCTGTAACAATTTGCACCCACAAGACATTCCTGACATTATCTAGTGAGTTAGCTGCATCATGCAGCAAATTTTGACTGCCATCAAAGAGTATGGTTAGATACGTTAATTTGTTCTTACTGTATTTTTCCAGTCGAAAATAGAGAGAATAGCTTCTGGAATCTTTTATTTGCTTATTGATTTTGCCTTAGGACCCAGAATCAATCATTCTATTACAGTGGTACTTCAGTACTCATTGTTAATTGACCCTGGGAGGCATGATGAGTACCAAAAACAATGAGAACCAAACAATTTTTTCCCATAAGGAATAATGTAGTGAGTATCAAGGCAGCCAACATCGACAAGATCTAGCTTGTGCATTGAGTATCAAACAAACAATGAGTACCAGGACAAAATTTTCACATCAAAATGCACTGAGTACCAAATGCAACGAGTTTCAAAGCCGTTGAGTACTAAGGCACCACTGTATATGATTAATAATAGCAGGTGTTCAAGGTTTTCCAGCATACCTTTCCGGGTCCAGATGTAATCATTTTTTTACTATTTGAAATTGCTCGGATGGATAGCTACCTGAAAATGGAATGAAGGTGAGAAAGTGGGAACTCTCATCTATCCTTCCACTAAGCAGGCACAATACTATCCTCTTGGCAGCAACCAGTTGTACTCGTTATATAAAAATTATACTCTCTGTCATCTAGTTATCTTGATTTTTTTTCACTGACTCCAACTCTAATGAAAACCAAGGAATTAGTTGGACTCTGGAAGAAGAGAGAACACTTGAAAGTGATTATATCAATACATTTTTCCATCTCCCCATTCCTTAGTGAGGTAGTAATGCTTCATAAATCATGCTAAATTGAACTGTTTTGGCAACCATCTGGCTAGAAAAAGTACTATCCAAACATGTGGTCTCATGAATTTTTTTTCTCCTCTTCTCACAGTTCACTTCCTTAGTTATACTTCCTAAAATATAGCTCATGATCTTTTCCTGGGATCTTATCCAAGACAAGAACAAGAAAATCTGAGCATCTATGAATGGCAGTAATAGAAAAGAACGACAAAATCCTTCATAGCTCTTGATCCACATAACTACTGCAATAATTTCGTTATGCTTTTACTTTATCCCACTACAAAAGAGTTCAAAATATTTTAAATGAAGAACTGTATAAGACATCTAAGATGCTGGTATTCTATGGGGGGAAAAAAAATCAGAGAAGCAACTGGGAGTCAAGCATCAGAAAACAAAGACAACAACCTGCTCCCCTGCACAATAAGAGAATTTAATTCAGGAATGATTCTATATGTAAAACAGAACATTACTACCATTCCTCTTTACAAATGCAGTTTGGGAAGCTTATGAACTTTCACTCACTGAAATTAGAAAAAAAATCACGTGAAAAACTGTGATCTTCTTGAATATTGCTTTCTTATGAATCATACCAAGTTCCCAAGAGACACAAGATAATATATGTCAAGCCTGAATTCTATGATGCAAGTAAGAGTCTGGGTTAACAAGTGTGTGGTCTGTTTTTCGAAACTAGCTGTGACACAATTTCTAAAAGGTTTATTTGCTTGGGACACTGAAAAGATTTTTCAGATCTGTGAATTTACTTAAAGTGTGCTACAAGTTATGATCATCCAAAACACACACAAAAGAATTTTGTCTTCTCCTTAAGTTTGATAAGAAAAAAAAAGCTCATTATAAGGACTGGTATTATTTCTTTAGGCTGGAAATTAAAAACAAGACAATATGCAATTTGTTAGCCCTTCTGAAAAGTTTGCTAGATCAATAAGTTTCCTTCCTATTCCCATATGAATCTCAAAATTATTACTGTTGTTTGAAATGATAACTGCCCCACGGTCAAAAATATGAGAATAATTTGATTAATTAACAGCATAAAAATCATTCAAATAACATTTTATTTATCAAATCTATATGCCAAATAACATTTTATTTATTAAATTTATATGCCACTCATCTAGAGGCAAAAAAAATATTCTTTCCAATCCAACAGAAAATTGGACATAAATTGTGCGTAAATGGTTTAGGATTACCTCTGCCTGACAATTGGCAATATAACTCTCCAAAAATAGAACTGGACAAAATCTGGTATAGAGGGAGAAGAAAGAAAATAGAAGACCACAGTTGGAAAATAGTCTGGATCCAGCCAAGGGCTATGAAAAAAAAGATTTCCAGAAAAAAGTTTCCCCCCATTCCATATATCCCATGGGAAATGCAATATGAAACCAATTACTCTACTCTACTCTACTCTACTCTACTCTACTCTACTCTACTCTACTCTACTCTACTCTACTCTACTCTACAGTACACTACACTACACTACACTACACTACACTACACTACACTACACTATACTACACTACACACTATCTATTCTATTCTAGCATTGCTCAACTACAAATTGACTCAGGATGACTCATACAGACAAAAATGACCAAAAATTTGTGAATCAATTTAGAAGAAAATAGGTCTTAGTTCTAGCCATATGAGATATTGTCTGCCCACCTTAGGGGAAGCTAATTCTAAGCAACTTAAGAGTTTAGGGCAGAAATATTAGGTAGGGGTGATGCAATTATTCTCCCTGTCCCCCCTTCTTCCCCTCTCTTTCCCCCCCCCCTTTCACACACACATACACACACTAATGCAAAAAACATTATCATTGGTATCTGTGCCCTGTGTTTGAAGTTCCTTCTTTGTTCATTTATGTACTGCTCTAAATGGAGCCTTGTTTATTTAACCACACTTTAAAATGAATTTTTGTTGCTCCTTTTGTTTTGGCTGCTCTTGTTTTTAAGCTGTTGCAATGTTCTGTGATGTTGTAATTTTATGGTTTTTATCCAGATTTGTGCCTGCTTTGAGGTTTTTTTCCACAATTACACTGAAAATTTGTTTCTGATTTTCATAACTTGCTTTAACATATATTTCCCTATCTAGTCTGGGAATAGCATCATATAGTATTATTTCAATCCAGCAATATACTTCATGAAAGACTGGCAAATACCACCTCTTTTATTTGCTGTGATAAATACATGCAAATAGGAACCTAGTGTGGGCTAATCCTTTCCATATTGCCTGACTTCTAAATAGAAGCAGGAATAAATAGATGGAAGTCTCACTAGCAATACTTCATAGAGAATGACATAGTCATCCCCTTCTTTCTCTTTTGTTTATGTGTAAATACATTCAGTCTTCCCTTATGTCAGTGTAGAATGCAGGTATAACCCTACATTTCCAAAAAAATATGATATTTTTGCAGTGTTCCGTCTCTCTGTTAGTTGAAATTAAAATATTTGTCATGACACAGATTTCCTCTTCTATGAGTAAAGGAACATGTTTACTAAAAACTATAACTTGCTTTCATGGGCTCAGTAAGTCTGCTATAGTCACAGAGTCTAAACAAAGTTGGATTCTTCTCTCCTTCAGGAAATATATTAGCCAAACCCTGTAGCCTCCTTAGCTATGTGAATGTTTACACATTTCCACTAAACAAAAAAATAAACTTTCTTTGGCTTCTCAAGAATGTATTTGAGGAAACAGCATTTTTAGTGGTTAAGACAAGCAGGATCTTTGCTGAGCAGTACAAAGGAAACTTGTAACAAGGACAGTGAAGACAAAAGTACAGTTTTGCATTTCCAGATTTGTCGGATTCTTACCAAATATGGCCATAAAACCACACGCAGGAGAGCTTGTTCCTTCAGTTCTGTTGTGGGAAGAGTCTTTGCTTGGTAAACAGAGCATATGCATTAAAACAGAAGGTCCATCTGGTATCTCTACGTAGGGGTTCAACAAACTCATTCCTGTCTTCAAGTCTGGGCAGGCACTGTTGGTAAAGACCAACATGCCCCCATCTGTCTGTTCATCAGGAATGTTGGTCTTCAATCCCCAAAACTTCTACTCAGTTTGGAAATGATGGGGTAGACACTTCCTTACTGATTTGTTTCAAGCAATTTCTATGCAATGGGGAGAATTCAACTTCTATCGCAGTTTAGGAAAGTCCCTGCATAATATCAATTCACAAAGTTATGCCTATTGTAGTGGGGTAGAAGGCAGCTAGAAGGCAGGATGCTGCTTTGAAGGGACCAGTATGTTTCCTCCCTTTACAGTTAACCTTTTTGGCTTTGGCTCAGCTTTCTACTTTCAGCACATTCTTTCCAGATTGGCTTAACTGCCAGGCTGAACTTCTTGTTCTTTTTTTTTTCTTCAAAATTATTTAGACATGTTCTAAATTGCTCTCTCAGTTTGTACAGGGTGCTGGCCAGGACTGTGAGGTTTGTTCTTTTGCATGAACTTGAACAAGTGAACAATTTGAACACTACTGATACTCCTCTGGAGCAAGATGATGCAAAGGAAGACAATAGTGGCAAGCACAATAGGGAATCTTATCTACCATCGTTGCTTTGCCCATTAACAAACCTTTCCTTATTCAGATTCTAAAGAATCTCAGTTCTGGAAACAGGCTGGGTGTTTTGCTTTACAGGATCATGAGTTAAAGACAGCTTTAAAATGGACTGAATTTTTAGGAGACAATAGTGATCAGAGCTCAACATGGGATGGGATATGCTTTACCACAACCAAGACATCTGAACTGGATACAGCTCAGTCCAGACTACATTTTAATTTCATAAAACTTGCTTGCATGATTAGAAAACTCTTTGCATGATTTCTGAGATGTTATCTATAGAAGGAAATAATATACTGTATGACTAGAAGATTTGAAATGGATCTCCCAAATGATGCCATTCCCTCGTATTGCTGGATCTATCCTTCTGAAAAGTTGTGTGTTGGGATGTGGGTGGGGAATATAAAGAAGAAAAAAATGACTTTTCTCTGTAAATGTATGAGATGGAAATCCACAAATCATATGAATTGACTAAATTGTTGCAAACTTTCTGTGATACTTTCAATAAAGTATGGCTGACTTCAGATTTTCTTCCATTATAGATATTTTTTGAGAATTAGAATAAATGCTAAATGGGTGTTTAATGATTAGAGAGTAGCTTTCTGCAGAGCTAGGCATTACAATATGGAAGACTGAACAGGTCTATTCCACTGTACCCCAGTTAAAAGGGAGAGACATAAAGTAAAATAAAATGAAGAAGAAGAGGGGAAAAAGATATAATTGTGGATATAATTTACTTGGACTTCAGTAAGGCATTTGGTAAAATAGACCACAACCTATTACTTGATAAGATAGAAAAATGTGGGTTATACAGCATTACCATCAGATGGATTTGTAGCTGGCTGACTGGCTGTCCTCAATGGAACTGCATCTACATGGAGGGAAGTGTGTAGTGGGGTGCCCCAGGGCTCTGTTCTGGGCCCAGTGTTCTTCAACATCTTCATCAATGATTTGGATGAGGGGATAGATGGGGAACTCATCAAATTTGCAGATGACACCAAGCTGGCAGGAATAGCCAACACTCCAGAAGATAGGCTTTAAAATACAAAAGGATCTTGAGAGACTTGAACATTGGGCACTATCTAATAAAATGAAATTCAATGGTGAAAAAACTAAGGTTCTACATTTAGGCAAGAAAAACCAAATGCACAGGTATAGTGTAGGTGGTACCTTGCTCGATAGTAGCAACTATGAGAGGGATCTTGGAGTCCTAGTGGACAATCACTTAAATATGAGCCAGCAGTGTGCTGCAGCTGCCAAAAAAGCCATCACAGTGCTAGGCTGTATTAACTGAGGGATAGAATCAAGATCACATGAAGTATTAATACCACTTTACAATGCCTTGGTAAGGCCCCACTTGGAATACTGCATCCAGTTTTGGTAACTGCGATGTAAAAAAGATGTTGAGACTCTAGAAAGAGTAGAGAGAAGAGAAATTTCTTGATAGTTAGAACAATTAATCAGTGGAACAACTGGCTGGATGACTCCCTAGAACAGGGGTGTCAAACTGCTGGCCCACGGGCCGGTTTCATCATACCGGAGCCGCGCCCACCCCATTGCCGGCAATGGCAAAAAAGCTTCGATACGTCGCACAACGTCACGTGATGTCGCGAGTTTGACATGCCTGCCCTAGAAGGTTGTGATTATGAAACTGAAGTCTTTTTATATATTTCAAAAAGGTGAAAGCATTTAAATTAAAAGTTGTAGAAGCTCAGGTAGGCTGGGAGATAGGTTCAGAACATCAAATTTGGATAAAGGAAAAAAAATAGAACCATCCGATTGCTTTCTCCTAGCACAATAATATGGTAAAATGTTTCACAAGCAGATATATTTATTCATTTGTTGATGTTAGCTAGACAATTCAAGCACACAGAGCCTTCTTTCTGGACCCGATTATCTTAAGAATTTTTAATTATTAAGCAAGTAATAAAAGTATTTGTTCTCTCAGTACTCCTAGGACTAAGCAGGTACAATAGAGAACTTGTAATTTCATAGCGTTCATCATTCATTAAAAAAAAGATACTGTAGCTGTAGAAAAGTTTACACAAAGATATTTACTGTATGTGTTTTGGAAAATACGGGTTAAAAATTATGGCACCATTAAATACTTTTTAGATTATGTATTTTAACGGCCATTCAGAGTATCACAAGAGTTTAATTTCTATTGGTTTCAAGAAGAGGAAAGCATGTTTGAGAAAGTGGTACAGAGATTTTCTGTTCTTTTTTTCTCCAGGTGTGGTGAGAAATGTTTTTATTTTATATGGTGGGAAGCCTTCTGCTACTCCAGGGTGTCTTTCATTAAACCTAATTTCTTGTGCAATGCATATTTATAATACAGACATGTTTAACCTTTGATAGGGCACTGATCAAGTTCTATTTATTGTGATTTCTGAAATTATGTAAAGCAGTTGTCAGGAGAATATATCCAGACTAGATAAACACTTGAATGAAGCTTCATTGTTTCCTCTGTCTTAAGAAATGATCTTGTGACATATATTCTCTACTCCAATTCATTACCTTGTCATAGTAAACAGAAATTCTGGTGATGATAAAATAATGGGACTTTCCAGAATTTATCTCAAAACCATATAATTGTATCAGAAACAGAGCATCTGCCCCATACACATAAAGTCTCAGACTCAGTCTTATCCCTCCAAACAATGTTCCGAAAGACTACAATCAAATTTTTTGAAAACAATAGGAAAGTACCTGTAGTTTGTCTTTAACTTCTGTTTTTGACTTTCCATGCTAGCCTATAGCTTGGGATTGCTCCCATCCAAATATTGACCAGGTCTAACTTTACTTAGCATTTTTTCATTTTCATTTTCATTTTATTATATTTATACCCCGCCCTTCTCCCGTAGGACTCAGGGCGGCTTACAGCCAGTTAAAAACAGTTTAATACAATACAATACAAAGTTTTAAAAAATCATTAAAAATAAATATTTAAATCGGCCGCTTCTACTAAAATTTGGCTAAAACCAATTTAAAATACCCCTAGGCCAGTCCTG